>NW_007377442.1:544768-770878 GCF_000475195.1 Diaphorina citri | reverse complement strand
GTTCTCAATCAAGCCTGTTTAATTTTTTCAATCTTCTTTCATCCGACTAGGGTAAGGTCTTGAGTCCTCCATTTGCACCATGAAATAACTGCACCGCAGACCAAATTTTTTCAAGATAAATGACCTTTGATAGGATAAAATTCCATACCTCGGCTGGGATTGAACCCACGCCCTCCTGTTTACCAGGCGAGCGCCTTGACCACTACACCACCGAGGCCATAGATTTTACTTGGGCCCGGCGCGCCCCTAAAGGCAGGCATCTCCGGAGACAGTAATATGTACGACGAGCTTCAAGCTCCTTAAAACCACTAAACTGAGGCCCAGCCCAGGCAGCTCAAAATTTTCTGTACCTATCTACTTTCGCCCTTTGTTTGTAATTTCGTGCATTCGTGTACATTGAATTATAACAAATAAAGAGTCTAAATACTAAATAAATAAATATTTTTATCAACTTTCATGAAACTCGGACAAGCTGTTCGAGAGGTACTGACAAAATTCAACAGGATCGAATAAAAACACCGACCACACTCCATTCGGTAAATAACATTGAGAGTGACAGATTACAATAACTGACTCACCTTTTTCGGGCGCTTTCTTCAGTGATACGATCAATGTGGCGATGGCTTTCAGAACAAATGAGATTTCAGAGAGACGATATCTGGAATTTAATAGAATATACCTTGTTTATATTGCCAGAAAGAAGATTTACCTTTACCTTACGGGCCAGATGACTTAAACTTTTGCAGAGAGGTTCATTATTGCAAGTGTCCGCGGGCCGAAGTTCGAGAAATCTACGGTTCGGCGGGGATTTTGGGTCAAAATTTACAAAACAGGTCGAAAAGAGTTCGTCTTGCTCAGGAGTTTAGATTTCGGTCCAAGTCTATCAAATTTAACAGAGAGGTTCTATAAATTATGTCGATGAAAAATGACCCTAGGCCTGGTCTCCAGAAAAGTACGGTCGGCCGTTAATCAGGGCTAAAGCTTGGAAAAAGAGCGAAAGGAGTTCGGCCTTCTCAGGACTTTACCTTTCGGGGCAGGGGTCTCAAACTTTACAGAGAGGTTCATTAAAGGATGTAGATCAAAGTTGTCCGCGTGCCGAAGTTTAAAAAAAAAATCTACGGTTCGGCCGCTATTTAAAGTCATTCAAGGCCAAAATTTCAATATTCAGGACTCACTCATAACTTACCTAGGTAGAGGACAAGTCCCGGATCTCCCTTCGTCCAAAACATATTGTCGCAACACTTCCTGGAATCTATACAGGAGAGCAGTAACAGCCAGTTTTCCTGCGACACTTTCATCATCCAGTGTTGCCAAAATGCCCGCTTCAGAGCTAAGGCCATCCAGGAGAGAAAATTGCAACATCGTCTCGAAACAAAGTTTGGCAAATTCTTCACGCAGATTTGACTCGTTTGCTGAAAAAAAGGCGAATATTTTCTTGTAATTTATTTACATCAATTGGTAATTAATTATTAAAATTCTACACGAAGATAGAGTTTCCTCGATATAATTTGCGATTATTTTGCTCAGGGTCTATTTGAAATCTCTAAAACATGAATTGTTACAAACACTACGAAAGTATTTATATTTCATGTTTTTCATACGAACGAGACAATTATCATCATAGCAAGTTCATAATCAAATAGGTGATAGGTAAATTAAAATAACCTTTTAAGCTGTATATTTCTTAGTATTTTACTTGGTTATATCAAGTCTTCTCTGCTTGAATGGACTAAATGGAGAAATCGACTTGAAAATACTTAGGTATTGGTAAATCCACTACAGTTCTTACCTATCAGGCTGGTATAGGATGATGACAAAATGGATCCCTTATTCAGCAGAATGACGACTTTCAATATAAACTCCTTCGGGATCTGATTCGAATAGGAGAGGATTTCATCCTTGAGGAATTGTACTATATGGCAGTCCACGGTTTCGTCTTCTAACATTTCATCTGGAGTCATTTCTGCTGACGGGGCACTGAAAGAGACAAATTTAGTGATAGGTTTTATAAATGAATAAAGCTACTAATGAAGACAGAACTTGGCGAAGAGGCTTAGTGAGTCGTTTAATAAAAGATAGAACGAATCCGATAATGTATATCTGCTGTAACATCTTCAGCAGAGCTAAATTCAAGTTAGAACATAAAACTTCCTTGTAGTAATCTAGTTATTCTTCTTCCTAGCCTTTTCCTATTTAAATAGCGTCGGCGTTCTACTAATCTAGCAATCCAACTAAAAACACATTTATTTCTTTAATGGAATTCTGCCCTCGACTGCTGGCCAAAAACGGCCCGCCCGGGGCGGATGTTATCCTGAACGGATTATGTTCGTTCCCGGAACGACTGTTTTCCCTCTCTCTTCGATTTCGGGACGAAAAGACCTTAGCAGTTATAGTTCCCTCTGTCAAACCTAAAAAAAAAAAGTCGGACATACCTCTTAGGGAAGTCGGACATACCTCTTAGGGAACAACAAATTGTCCAGCATAAGAGCCAGCTGAGTCCACATAGGTCCTGTATGTTCTCCCCCGCACCTTGCTAGGGGCACTCCCGTCTGAACTACGCTGAGAAAACTTTGCACCGTGAGTTTCCAAGTGCCCTGGTAACTTGGATCGTAACGCCGACTGAGTGACTGGTTGAATGACTGAAATGGGGTAGAATAGAGTAGAATATAACTTGTTTATCATGCCTGAATAGGACTGAAAAGTCCCTTTGCCTAAACAACAGGGTCTTTTGTATTATGGGTTCAACATCGATTGATTGAAATAGTTTACTTTATTTTTAACAATAACATAAGTATACAATAAATATAGAACCTCCCTCAGACTACAGAACCCTCTGGAAGAGAGGAGAATACAGGTTACAAAAAAAAATTGAATTCAAACCAGCTTCTCAACTGTCCCTACTGGGCAGAGGGTACCACGAAAAAGCTACCATGCATTATGTGTCTTAACTTTAGTGATCTGGCGGAAAATTTGAAATGTAAAATGTAAATGTACATTTTACATTTTGCATTTTGCATTTTCCATTTTGCATTTTGCGGTTCGCACATCTCTGCTTATAGGCAGGACACTGTCTGGTCGAGTGACATATCCTTGGCGGAATGCTCACATAACACACTTCTTTCTAACTTGATAACCTCAAGTGTTATATAAGATGATAATAACAAAGCCCTGTCACTTCCCAACGAACAGATTGGGAGTGCTAGAATTAGCTGAAGTTATTTACATACGATTTTAAAGTCCAAGTTCGAGAATTAAAATTGATGATTGAACTAAACGAAACGTAAACAAAACACACAACTGAAACAACTTTGTAAATTAACTGATTTTTAATACATATCTTCATCCTGTAAAAGTGACAGAACCCGGATATTATTAGGTCCCGTATTTATAAGACTCTCCTTACCCATTGAGTGACTATTCTTTCTAATTTTCCTATCTCATCTTCACCTCAGTTAGAATTGAAATTCAGGAATTCCTCTTCTACAGGAAAGAACCTTAGGAAGAACATTTCATACTCATATTGTTGGTAATATTTAAATAAGTTGAAGTTAGAGTTAAAGTGTTAAAGAGCCAATACTCATTCGCTTGAATCCTACCTAACTGTTGCTGTGGACACATGTCAGTGCTATGAATAAATTAATGAATAATTAAATCTTGATCAAACAACGGGACTTGAGTGTTTCCTTTCTACTTGGAATTAAGAACGTTATCAAGACCATTAGGACATGAAAAATTGAGGTATTTTGGGTCATTTTGCACTGTTTTGAAGCATTAAATGAGATGTAAAAATAGCGACTTTGCGTATTGTTGATAATGGAAACAAAATGAGGTCTGAAGAGGTTTCTGTGCCTAATTATGCTTTATTCGTTTGGGTGTTCCCAGGGGACATATCCTAAAAATATCGTGTGATTAAACAATCAACGATACAGCTCAAAACATCACAGTAAGATTGATGAATAGGTAGAGAGGCGAACTGTATACGCTTGAGGTTGTGGTTCCTTTGGGAGCATATTTCTAATGTTACGTCAAACTGGAAATACCAACATGCTTTCGAATTTTTCGTACGAATTTAGGTCTTTCCTGGCATTTGTATTATTTGCGCTGATGTGCAGGGCACTCAAATAAGGTACTGCATGTTAATAGAGACTGTTTACTTACCATAACTACTTTTTCATTGATGTTCACCCTTATTAGCTTATTACTTTCCTTACCTATTTTATAACTAGTAAATCTCGTCTGTTAATTAAAGCCACTAGCCTAGTGGGTGATTACATTAGTTGGTGTTAAGTGTACTGTCTAACTTTATCTACTACCAATATTTTTCTTCATCTGTGTATTTCTGTGATTAAATTAGTGACCTTACGACTTAAGTATCTTATTAAATCTAATGGTTTAGATATTTAATATTTCATTCAATAGTGAAACGGTATGCATGCATACTTGTCTTTTGTTTTGCTAGTAAAATCTATTCAAACAGAAAACAATCTATGTACATAACAAAATCACATAAAACTCAACAATATAAAACTATTACAACAAATAATAAAAGAATTGGTTTGAGGGGAAAACTCTGAAGTAAAATAAAAAATAGTGAAAGAAGAATGGCGAATAAATGAATTTGACAGACATATAAACTTGGAATACCTAAGAAAAGACTCTAAATAAGTAAGATAAATTTTTGTAGGTACTAAATATCATATACAAAGGGAAATTATTTACAGTGCCAAATTTGTTTTTTAGGTATTATTTTTCAAATAACTTTTTTTTTTCTTTTCCTTTGGTGAGAGAGAGATAGATGTATGCATCTATACCTACCTATTGGGACCCAAAGGAACATTGAGGCTAATTACCCTCAGGACTCCGTTATAAGGGTGGACTTCTCAACTGTCAAAACTTGACATAGCGATGGCGGTCAGAGATAAACAAGAGCCCAGTAACAATAAATTGAACCAACTAACGAGGCTATATTGCACAGAACTTCAAATCAATAAAATAAAATTTAGAATTCTCAAAAAATAAAAGAAACAAAAGTTAAAGTAAGTTACCCACTTTTGATTTTTGACCACTCTGGAAAGAGTTTTACAAAAAGGAATCGATTGTATGTAAAAAGTCCAGTACCTTACTGCAAGAGGATCATTAAATTTGTTAAAGGACAGATAAGAAATACTCGTAAAACGCAAATGATTAATTAAAATGGACAACTGAGGTTGAGTTAATCTTTTCTAGCCAGTGGCGGCTTCAACAGGTCTCTGTACTGAAGTAGGGCAGCTCTCAGTGAGTCAGACACTTGGGGCGAAGTAGTGGCTATACAATCAACTAGGAATGGATAAAGGCTGATGAGTTGCTCCCACACTGATTTGTTAACTGAAACACAAAAGCAAACGATATCTAAAAATCTAATCTAAATAATGATTTATTTGTGGTGAAGCTCAGAGCTTCTTCACATTTTTTTGTGGATATCATAGCATTACTTTACAATTTCTGACATCCCGGCAAAGTAGTTAACATATTACTAATCTAATGAAGTAGTTAACTGAGTCATAATAACAATAACAATAGTGCTTATTTATACTGCTCGCATAGTTTAGGGTTTAAAAAAAAAAAAAAAAAAAAAAAAACTAAGTAACTGGTGAATGAAATTGAAACCCCAGAACTAGGCTGACTTATCAAACTATGTTGGTTGAATTCTGTTGCATTTGTAAAGTTACAAAAGGGTCCATTTATTATTAAACTTTTTTAAATAAAGTAGGTAAATGAAGTTTTGATCTAATTATTTAACAATAATAGTTGAACTTTCTTAATTTTTTTCAGTGTGTTGGCACAGATCGGCAGGCGGAAGACTGGTGTTTGCAGGACCGGGCAGACCTGCTGTACAATTTGATTTCTCTCTACCACAAAGATCTCGATACAATCAAGTCGAATTTACCCCGAGACCTAAATGGAGACGAGAGAGAGCGAGATGGAGAGGATATGAATGAGAAATTGACCAATATATTCCAGGTTTATCTGTCGTTATTGTTGCACGCGAGTATATTCAAGCATTTACCCATTTTGAAATTGCCCAAGGTGAGTTTGTATTTATTTTAATAGAGAATGGTGTACCTATAATCTTAGTAGCGTTGTCAAATTTTGAATTGGCGAGGCGGAGTGTACCGCGCTATCTACAGTTAGGTATTCCCTAATTTAGGTACCTATGTAAAAGATTATTATTATTTTTTGTGATGAGTGTTTTACGTTCGTTTTCATTTAGTAGTAATGATGCTACATTAGACTCGTGTGGTCTGTGTCGTAGCATGCCCACCCTGTAGTAATACTGTAGTATGTCTCTCATCAGATGGATGATAATGATAAGACACACAATACTTCTCATTTAGGTGGGTGCGTGGTCAACATGAGAACACCTGAAAGTAACCCGGTGAAATATTTGCAATCGAAATACGAGTGCAAATTTTTGTTGATAGTGGGAATCGAACCTGAGATCTTCTACGCTTAAGGAAGCGGGTTACTACTGGGCTCACCGTGCCTACTACTCTGGGATTAAACTCAGATCTTCTGAATGGCAAGCAAACGCGTTACCTCTGGGTTAACCATGTTCCCTGTTTGTTCTGTTTCTTTCAGTCGGGCAGTACTTCGTTCTCAGAGTCAATGCAACTGTTGCAATGTTTCCAAGGCAAGGAAGGAGTGCTAGGAGGTGCTATCATGTCTCGCAACAAAATCCTAGCGTCACAGCTCAGCTCCAAACTTACCAAACTGCTTGCCATTAGTGATCCATATAGACTACAGGTAAGTAGAAAATAGCACATACCAAACATCCCTGCTCAAAGTTCCGCTTTATGTAAACACTACCTACGTAGGTACCTACCTATATGATAATAATAGTGCTTATTTTTACTGCTCGCATAGGACTGATAAGTCCCTTTACTCCAGCAGTAGGCTACTACTATTATTGTGGTCAAATTCTCAAATTATATTGAGGATAAAATTCCATACCTCGGCTGGGATTGAACCCACGCCCTTCTGTTTACCAGGCGAGCGCCTTGACCACTACACCACCGAGGCAGGCTGAAGTAGATTCGTAAGAGCTTAACCCATTCTTTAGGCCTGTTTGCCCCTACATCTAAGCCTCGGAGTGGGCTTTGTATGTACGTAATAGCACCTGTACTAAACCATAGGAAATCCAAGATGGCGCGCCATCGGAATCGATACCGTTTCCTAAAGGAAAATAAAACTCTTCCCGCCCCCCCCCCCAAAAAAAATAAATAAATAAAAATAAATAAAGATGTTGATTTTATTTCCCAAAAATATGAATAAATTTAAACGTACCTCTAGTATCTTGGTTAAAATTTGGCCCTCTACAACTGGTTTTTCCTTAGCCGTCTTCTTATACAGGGATACAAGTTCAGCGATGGCTTTCTCTCCAAATTGCACGTAGTTCGACGATAAATAATCGTTCTGCAAAGGCAAAATTATTGAATTGAGTAGATCAAAAAGAAGAGTACCTAAAGAATTAATTAAATACTGACAAAAAGGAATGCCAGATGTAATTTTAAAGTGAACACTAATGGTGAGTGTTAGAAATCCATAAACTCACACGTAAAACATTTCATTTTTTCTGACCTCTGAAGTTTACTAGGATATCGCATTATCAATCAAATAAACCAGAATACACGTAGGTAGAATAGAATATACCTTGTTTATCCTGCTGGAATAGGACTGAATAGACCCTTTCCTACCGCAGTCTAACCAAAGTCTTATACGTTTGTACAGATTATAAAACTAAGCTTACAGATAAAATAAAACAGATACTATACAGATAAAAGCTTACCAATTGCACTTGTTTGTTTTCATGATGAGGAACTTTCTGATAGGCAAACTGACTCAAATGAAGCAATTCCTTGAATATAGGACAAATCATCATGTCTAACTTCGCTGGAGAACTTCGGGCTTCCTGGAAACACAATTAAATTCAGTAGGGAGTCAGTGAAAATGTTGTCACGACACTTTAAATTAAAGGTTCATAGTTTTGTTATACAGATATACCTAATCTACATAGGTGGGATTTTTCGAGAGTATTTCAGATTGACTAAAAAGTTCTAAAAAAAATGTACCTCTGCACTGATTTTGCAATACTTCAAGGCACATTCTTTTACATCCATGCCTATCCAAGAACGGAAAAGTTTAGAAAATTTCCGGCCTGGCCGGGATTCGAACCCAGCACCTCCGGGTTGGGAGTCAGTGCTCTTGACCACTCGGCCACGGAGGTGGGCCCGAGTGAATTGAGGTAAAATCTCACTTATTAATTTAGATTCTTTATTGGTTATCATTCAATGTACACAAATACAAGAAATTACAAACAAAGGGCGAAATTATTGCCTGGGGCAATCTCTAGCATTCAACCTTGTATACCAACTTACCTTCTCCAGCAGGAATATACACTCGAGAATGCCATCCTGTAGTTGAATGAGAGCGGAGTCCGGGAATGTACTAGCCGAAGTAGCATTGGGATTGAAATGTTTTGTACACAAGGGAATACTAATGATGATTTCTATCACACTGCACAGCTTTTCTAAATCTGACAGCACAAACCTGAAAATACAATAAACGTTTACTTATTGTATTACTTCTTCAAAACAATATCACACAAAAAAACTTTTTCTAAGTTTGAAGAACAATAGAAAATACAATAGAGTAAACCAATAATAAAATTAGTTAGGGTACTTTAGGATAAACAGCCGTTATTAAGGGCCATTAAGGGCCACAAGGTTTTGAAAAACCTTAAAAGAGTACGCGTTTTTCAGGACTTAACCTTTCCACCCAAGTCGATCAAACTTTGAACATAAGTTCGTTATAGGATGTAGACCAAAAATGTCCTGAGTTCGAAGACCGAGAATTGTACTCTTCGTCCGTTATTTAGAGTTAAAGTGCCACTATTTCTGGCCAAAGTTTGGAAAAAGCTCGAAAAGAGATAAGGGAAAAGAAAGAAAAAAATAATCTGAAAACGTACCTACACTATAGGGTTATTTTCGCAGAGATTTAGGCCGTTTATTATAGCCGATGACCCTACTTATACCTACACTAGCCATGATTTTTTTTTACCTTGACGAGATATGCTGAAACACTCCTGGAAAAATGAGCACCAAGGAGGCTAAAAACTGTTGCGAGGGGCAATACTCTGGGTCCAAATGACACTCGGTGGCTATTTTCAGCCAAACTTTCCACGCTTTGGTCCAAATATCGTCCTCATTCGGGTCGGTTTTTGTATTCTGAGGACTGGAAACGTTCTCATTGAGGATAAGCATTTCCTGAAGTGACCTGAGTGCTGCCAGGGACACCTGCGAAAAATAAGTCAAGTCAATTAATTTTTTATTGTATGAAGAAACTACAGATATTATATGAGAAAAAGTCACAGATTAGGGGATGTTGACACGGATTTTTTTCCCTCGGCAAAGAGTAAATCAGGCTTCATGAGTTAATTTCAGAGGAACGTGTCAAATAAACACATTACATTATAACAAATAACTGATGCTCAAATCAATAGTAGTGTCTTTTATAGACTGTCCTGACTGTCTAAAACACATTCTGTAGATGGAACTGTAGGAAAAATACGCTATAATTTAGACTGTCAGCTAAAATACCTAAATGATAAGTGGACTGAAAGAACTCTTACCTCATTGTTTTTACTGAGAGCAGAATTCTCTATGAATTCCAATAGGAGCGACCAAGCTCGGGGGAAATCACCTAGTGTTTGTAACAGCTGACGTTTTGTATTGAACACTCTGGCTACACCTGATAATGTCAGCACCTGGAATATAAACATTCAGCACATTAAATGCCCGTGTTTCGCCACGGAAAATTGATCACAACTCGAGATCGTTTTAGATGTTAGCAAAATCTCTTCTTACTACACATACAGAACATATTGAGAGTCTTCCTACCAAATTTCAGATTTCCAGGTTTTGAGTTCAGGAGAGATCAGTGTGTGAATTAGTGAATGTATCTTTATATAATACATAGTAAAGATAAAGATTTTACATACCTGAGTTTCGGCCCATTGCTTCTGGGCAGTATTTCTCGAGTGATGAATCAGTATATTTCCTTCGGTGTCTACTTTCTTGCTACTAGCCGTACTCGATAGAGATCTGACTTTGTCCAGGAGCGGGAATAGAACCTGGAATACGAGGAGATACGTTCAAATCATTCCGAAGGTTGTTGATTCGACTTCGAGGGTAAAGAGATTTTTCAGTCCTTTTCCAACTGGATAAACAAGGTGTATGCGCTGGGCCGCGGGTTCGATTCCCACCCGGGGCGGATTTCATCCTGAACGGATAATATTCGATCTCGGAACGGCTGGCTTTCTCCTGTCCTGTCTTCCTTCTCTCTTCGATTTCGGGTCGATAAGATCTTGGCAGTTACAGTTCCCTCTATCAAACCTCTTCCTATTTTCTATTGGCAAGTTAACTTCGTACCACTTAATACTACTTTATGATTTAAGTATGAAACATTTACAGTCCTTATCAATACTGACCTGCCATAGAACTGCCTGCCAAGTACTCTGAGCTAGCAGGTTCCCATGAGACGATATTGTAGACAGGAGGGTTTGACCTGCTGACTTCCTCACAGCAGGTCTGAGATCTACACACAAAGCACCTGAAATGCAGAAGACGTGGAAATCATTATTATTACCTTGATACCATACCATGCTTTAAGTAATGTCAATGAAAATAAAAATTCGTGAAGATCAAAACCAACTAAGTACAGAAAAAGGGCGATAATAGTGCTTGGGGCATTGAGTCTTTGGTACCAACAAAATTATAAAGGAGCTTTACTGAAAATATAATAAACAAATCGTCTTTTAAGGAAGCTGGATTACCTACATTATTTTAGGGAATAAACAATGGCCGTCTTTTAGGGAGTTTGAGGGGGCTCTTAGCGCCACTGAAAATAATACACAAATGGCCATATTTTAGGGGTCCTTACCTAGTTTCAAATAGAGACACATCCACAGCTTATCGAACGCTGGCATTTCGGAGCCAAAATTGATTTCCGGAAACACCGAATTCTCGTTGGCTAATATGACACAAATTTTCTCTTGGTTTTGATAGAAGTAGTCAGCTATGTACCACTGAAAAAAGACAAATCAAAATTCAGAATTCAGGTCAGCTAAAAATGTAGAAAAGTAGAATAGGAATGAAAATATTGACTATAAGTTTACTGGGATTACATTACATTACAGGTAGCTTCTGTTCAGAAGGTTGCTATATTATTCTGTCCACATTCTGTCTCCATGTGATTCTGTCCTCAGCCATTCTCTTGCATTCGTCAAACGTTGATGTTTCTGTCCATTCCATGATGTTGAAATTCCATTACTGGGATGCCGACTGAAAATTAAATTAAAAAAAAAAAAAAAAAAAAAAAAATGCAAAATTGTCCAATTTTAAACATGAGTTTGTAGAGTATAGCCTAAGATCTCATTTTTCTTCCTAACTAACTTACTCAATACTCATATTTCTTACTTACCCATGCTGATCATTCACAGCTCCAATCACACTCAACACAAGTGGCCACCCGTGGGAGAGTGTTTCTCCTGAACCATGCAACACTTGAAGCACACATTCTAGTTGCCTTTGCCTTACATCGCCATGGGGGACTGAAGATAGTTCAGACAATGGACCCAGCAGGAGCTCTTGTAGTTTCTGAGGGGAGAAGAGGATTACCCTTGAAGTTATAGAATAGAATTGGTGCGATAGTCCTAGACAAAAATGGACGCGGCACACATAGGATCAAGAAGAGACCGTTCTAATAATATAGAACAGAATAGACCCTTTATACTGCCAAAATGAGACTGAAAAGTCCTTTTTCTCCTACAGTCTAAATAAGGTTTGATGTAGTTGGAACAGAAAGGAATATTGAAGTTATATCCGTGATTAACAGCTCAAATATGTCTTGCATGACTTCATCTGATTGCAGCCAAAATTTAATTGCGCTCAGAGAGAGATTCTCTGTTTTGGTTTTCGTAAAGTAAAAGTACCAATTTTTCATGATTTTCCTTTTAAAATATCCAAGTTTTTTTCCTTCCCAAAGTTAAGTCAAGTAAGCTAAGGCTCCTTCGAGTAACGGATATCTCCAGGCTCCTTCGATGGAATAAGTGTTTAATCCAACTTAGTTAAACTTCTCTTCTTCCGGGCATAAACTCACTTGATTTTCTCTCAGTGGCGGCTGGTACTTGTAGTGCAGGGCTGCCTTCACCAGATAGGTAATAGCTTCTACGCCCCACTCTCTCATTCGGATGTGGGGATGTTGGCACACTTCCAGTAGATGATTGGTCAGGGGCTTCCAAAGAACTTCGACCCGGGGCAAATTGACCAGGCCGGTTTCCAACAGTTTGGCCACGGCAAACAGGGATGGTTCCTAGGGGAGGAAAAACGGCATTCAAATTTGGGATAAACTGACGTAACTATTTTCTAATGAAGACTTTTTTTAAAAAAAAAAGAGGTGTGATAAAGGGAACTGTAACTGCTAAGATCTTATCGTCCCGAAAGCGAATAGAGAAGGAAGATAGGATAGGAGAAAGCCAGCCGTTCCGAGAACGAACATTATCCCATCAGGATAAAATCTGCCCCGGGCGGGAATCGAACCCGCGATCTAGCGTTTACAAGGCAGATGCGCTACCCTTCAAGCTAACTGGGCTGGCTGTTTTCACAGTTTACTGGAGCACTAGTCTTTATTACCCAACAAAGTCTCTTATGTGCATAAGAAGAATAACTAGTCGAGATGCTCGCCAGGGGGTTATGGAGAAGTAACCCTTAGCTAAATATCCTTACAGAGTCACTTACCCTGTTACAATAAGCAAGCTCCATCGCTTCCTGGGACAGCTTACACAGAGCATCAATCAGATGGTGCAGAGCTACGTCACTCAAATATTGACTCGACTCAAACAGACGGGACAGCATGGCACTCAGTACAGGTAAATCTGCCATGACGGCAGTAGTTAAGACAGCGTTTGTGTCGGCATTAGTTTTGCCCGCTTGAAGACTGCCACCTGTGGAGGGTTTGAGTCCCAGAATCCAGACCAAGTGCTTGAACAGACACAGACATATGGACATGGACCAATTGCTGAAACCAATTGCTTTGGATTTAGGCTCCAGGGACCTTGAAACTGACCCACAACCAAAAAACTTAAAAAAAAAAAAAAAAAAAAAAAATCAGTCGACCAGGAAGGATTGGGGTTTAAACCCTCTGGATGTCCAGAAATAATATCTGAGCTCTCATGTCCTAAATATGTGTATTAGAGATAATTTTGAAAGTGAAAATTCAGTGGTTGGATGGAAAAGCTTAATCTTAGACTACTGCCACTTTTAAAAAAGCAAAAAAAAAAAAATCATGTTCTTATCTAGTAAGTTTAAATTCTATTCTATTCCAGCCGGAGGCCAGGCAGCTCAAGGCCAACCCCCTGCCATGCTAGTAGGTCTTCCTGTAGGACCGGGAGTGTCCCCTCAGCCAGGATTCTTCTACAGGGGAGTGTGGCTCCCTATTGTGATCACTTGCCCCCCGGGTCAGGTCAAATCAACCTAGTAAGTATTAATCTGGCAACCTGAAGGTCAAATAATTAGTAGACATAGATAGTCCTAAAAAAAAAATAAAAAATACTAAGCTGCACCGAGTCTCTAGCCAAAATTACTTGGCCCGTCCCGAACCGCAGTCAACCATCATGAGACCCTGTGCTTTTCGTTTGAAGCATGATAAACCCTTTGTAATATCCAGCTAGCCAGGCTGGTTAGGGTTTGGCTGCTCTGGTCCCTATTTATAGTTCCACAGCAAGACACTGTTTGGTCCCCCAGCCAGACCACCCTCCAAGTTAACTAGGCTGGTAAGCAAAGCTTGAAATTTTCAATTCTCTTGTTTCAGCCTGGAAATGATGGATAAGGTTGAAGCTCCGTCAATTCCAGATGGCTACGGAATCTCCATAGCCTATGCCTGTCTGCTTTTTTTTTTTTTTTTTTTTTTTTTTTTTTGTAAGTTTGTTTGATTTGCGTTGCCTCACGTAAGATTTGCCTGAAGGGAAATTTTTGATTTTGGACACGATCAAGCCTTTAGCCCCCGTAAGGTCCTTGTTTTCAGTGATTTCTCCATTTCCACAGTTCCTTGTTTTCAGTGATTTCTCCATTTCCACAGTTTGTATTTTAAAGATATAGGTACATACTTATATTATGTTCACCATATTTTATTTTTCCAGTGAGAACCTGATCAGGATAGCATTCCAATGTTTGCAGCTGGTTGTCACAGATTTTCTACCCCTGATGCCGTGGAAATGCTTGCCTCTCTGTCTGGAGACCACGTCCAAATTCGGATCTCAAACCCAGGAGCTGAACATTTCATTGACCGCTATTGGACTTATGGTAATCTCTAGCCTGGCTGGTTAGGGTTTGGCTGCTCTGATCCCTATTTACAGTTCCACAGCAAGACACTGTTTGGTCCCCCAGCCAGACCACCCTCCAAGTTAACTAGGCTGGTATACAAAGCTTAAATTTTTTCTCTTTTTTCAGCCTGGAAATGATGGATAAGGTTGAAGCTCCTTCAATTCCAGATGGCTACGGAATCTCCATAGCCTACGCCTGTCTGCTGGAGATTATTCGTTCCATATCTCTGGTCATAGCAGGATCCAATACACGGGATGAAAACCTCACTGTAACACCGGAACAGAAACAACTCCATGTTCAGATGATAAACTCCAGCTGGTGCGGGGTCCTCGCAGCCTTGAGTCCGCTGATCGATTCCAGGTACGGTATCTGAAAATTGCATATCTGTGGAGGGAAAAAATATAAACATCAAAGACGAATACATTTGAATTAGTAATACTTTGGGTCCCTTGAAAATGTGCATACAAGTAATATTTTGGGTCTCAAAAGACCCAAAATATTACTTTATGTCTCATTTTTTCTTGGTCTACAGCCATGGACATAATTTAACTAACTTCTTCCATTTGCTTTCTCTTCTTGCTAGTACCGACGAAGCAGTCACGGAAAACATCCTAAAATCCATGCAGACATTCACGTCATTATGTGGCGGTCTCGAACTCTCAACCCCTCGGGACGCCTTCATAACCGCCATCTGCAAGGCGTCCCTACCGGCCCATTATACTCTGACGGTGCTCAACACGAACCCCCCTCTGTTCCGGGCCCAGAATGGGGGTTTGGGGGATATTGGGGCGAATCAGTACTATGCGAATGATTGGGATTACAAGCATCAGGTTGTAGTCGTTGGAACGCCTCTACCCACGTCATCTTTACCCTCAGGTGAGCTTTATCAGGGACCTGTAGTTTTTTTTTTTTCATTGGTTGGGCCTTAAGGCCAATCTCTTTTCGGCCTTTTGGCTTAGCCCAAAGTGTAGTATCTGTTCTTATCAGCTTAATATACAGCCATTCCATGCAATTTATGCTCTTGGTGTTATATAAATTTATCCTAAATATCAGGAACTCTTGCCTTGGTGGTGTAGTGGTCAAAACGGTCGCCTGGTAATCAGGAGGGCGTAGAAATTTGATAGGACCATTATGAATTGATTAATTGATTGTTTGAGAATTTGACCACAATATTAGTAATACGTATAGTCTGCTGCTGGATTAAACACTCTTTTGAGTCCAGCTCCAGTAATATCAATCGATCCATAAGCCCTAATATCCATGATTTTCTTACAGGGGCTCATCATGGACCAGTAATGCTAACCGCCAAGAACCTACAAAGTATGAGAGCTATACTAAGTCTAGCACATTGTCATGGCAGCATACTGGGAGCATCTTGGCACCTGGTTCTCACCACACTACAGGTTTGTGGAATCACATTATTTTATTTTATTCTAATTTTTCCCAAGTGTTGTACGTATAAAGACACCTAATGTACTCGTAACGAAAGCAATAAGAGAAAGGCAGGCAAACTGAGGACTTCAATAGTTGAAGGCAAGTTAAAACTGAGATTTAAGTAGCCGAGTGATATATCCCAATCCTGATTCTATAGCCAAAGAGTTTGTTAACCTCTAAGGCCAGCCACTCACTATCAGGTTGACCTGACAGGTACGACCGAAATGGTTCGCCTGTCAGGTCTACCTGATACCTGATAAGCACACACTATATCAGATAGACCTGACAAGAGTGTGTGGCACTACTACTATTCCTACTACTACTACTACTACTACTACTACTACTACTACTACTACTACTACTACTACTACTACTACTACTACTACTATACCAGCAGGATAAAAAATATATATTCTATTCTATGACTTACCTACAGAGGACGAGGACAGAGAGGGGGATGAGTTCAGAAACACCGAATGTACATAGGTTGCCAGCGAGTTGACAATGTCCTGGAATATATGCGTCGTGTGATCCTTCAAATCGTACGACTGACAGAACGCTTTGAGCAACTCTGTCTGAACACACAGCTTGTGTAGAACTTCCAATGCGAGGGAACGCTGCCAGACTGGCTTGTCGGGGTCAAGAAACTTGATGATGAGCGAGAGGAAAATTTCGCATTCTGTTACCTGTGGAACAATAGGGAGACAAAGAGATGGATTTTTTTTTTTAAATAAAACGGACATCTCCACCCATGTCTGATTTTGAAAGTTTGGACCGATTGCAATACTTTCTCATTACCTTATATAAGTTCCCTATACATAATGGCAAGAAAGTAAAAAATCGACTGTGTTTATTTTTACACGATTTCCATTTATAACATACCTAGGTAGGTACTTTCATTTCTTGTCTTCGTCTTCGATTTACTTATTACTGCAAAACTCAGATATAAAAGCATAATTCTTGACAAGATAGGAGGATGGTTATGGTTATTCTCATGGCCAAGTCTGTTATTTAGATTAGAGGCCAAACAAACAAGCTCTATCAAAACAGAACATTAATATTTACGCATATTATATCGAAGGTCTTTTCGGGTCCCATTTTTCCCTCCGTCCCACTATTAGTCCGATTTTCCCTCTGAAATAAACCCCCAGGATCCAAACCTAGCGCCTAGACTTAAACTATAAACATCAATACAAAAGGAGATAATATAATATGGCGTGACCAGAATCCTAAAGGTCAGAAATATTTTCCCAAAGTATTGAAAAGAGAAAGGTGACAAAAAAGTACAATGACATTGTTGTAATGAAGTATTAGGTATTTGAAAACTGACACACCATTGTCTAGCAGGACATTTGCGTGCATGTGTGTTGTAAACCCTGGCTCTGGTCTGTAATATACAAAATGTCATATATCGCTACGAGGAATGAAATGTTATTCGTTGTTCTATTACTAGGTTTTCCATTACTTCAGGGCACATTCTTTTATATCCATTCCTATTTGGAAAAGGAAAAATATCAGTACATTTCTGCCCCGTTCCCGGGATTCGAAGCCAGAAACTCTGAGTCAAGTCAGTGGTTTTGGGGCTTTTTTTAGGACGTTGCTATGATTTTCCCATTATCAAACCCCAATCCTTCCACCCGAACCCTAACACTGTAAGATGGCCTAATTGTGTTTAAGTGTACATACACGAGACCTTATTTAGACTGCTGGGATAAAGGGACTTTTTAGTCTCATTCGAGCAGGATAATCAAGGTATACTCTATTCTACTTACCAGTAGCACATGGTACTTTTGCACCAGGATGGACACTACCCGTAGAAGTCTCACACTGATGGGGAAATAGGGTTTATCCAGGGGAGCATTCTGCTGTGAACTACCGCTACTTGATAGGGCGTTATTCCTGTACTTGATATTGGGAGAGAAAAGTTTGATGACCAAGGCACAGACTCGCTCCTTGAGTAGGAAACTGAACTCAGGGTGCTGAAAACAAATAATATGTGTTGAGAACCTGTCAAGTGATCGCGGCAAACAGGAGTACGTGGGTTCGATCACAGCTGGGGTACCTATAGAATTTTAACAATTTTCTTCTTTCTGTGTTTTATTTTATCAATAATTTGAGTATTTAACCGAATAGGTACTTAATAATGAAGCTCAGAGGGTTGGGTGGTAGAGACCATGTTAAGTGAAGAATTTAGGATGTCAACATACCTTATAGAACACAGATGGGTAGTTGATCAGAATGGATTCAAGGAGTTCTAATCCAAAAGTCCGTGTCATTTCAGTCATTCCTATCAGCCAATAAGGTTGATCTGTGTTCACCAGTTGAACCAAATCCTGAGAAAATTCACATGGGGAAATACAAGTTATAATCAAGGGCGAAATTTATATGTGTAGGAAAAATGAGACAAAAGGCTTGAAAAAAGAGAGCCTGAAAATGTGTTTCCTAAGCATTCAATTTGGGCTTGTCTAGCACTGTTTCAATGAAGATTTTTAGTTTAAGTATAGTGCTTTAACACTTGAAGTGGGAAGATAATCCCTTTATCATATCAGACAATATTCTCACCTGGAACATAAGGTAAGCATCTCCCGCACAAGGTCGGATTCCTTTGGGCGGAATATTACTCGGAGTCTTCAGTTCCTCATAGTTTATATTGCGAGGTTTATGGTCTTCTTCTCTGAACTGGTCATCTTCTAGAAGTACTCTTTCAAATACATGAGATACAAGATGGCGAACTGTAGCTCCGGCTGTGTTGATAGTGGTGGAGTCTTTGGCAAAGTGAAGTCGGAAACAGAGAACTAGATTCTGGAAGAAGAAAGAAAAGGTCATGAACTCTTTCCTGAGTACAAAACCCCTGTAATATCAAATACTGCCATAGATCCTTAGTGGCACTCATAAACTGTGAAATTTGAGAAAAAGTTTCTCTGATCAATGATGATTCATAAGATAAAGTAAGAAACTCAACAAACAATACTTATGCCATTCTCCCCTATCTTTTTTGTACTATTTTTAAACATACCTTAGCCAGTATTTCACCATGAACCACAGAATTGGTTGTCAATAGGAGGGTACAACTTTGTAGGATTTTCACTTCTTCAGTGCCCGACTCCATAAGCATCCACAAAGTGTCTGTAATATACCGAGCTCCCTTCTGATCTATGGCTTGGTTTGTAATGAGTCGCTGCATCATACTGATACACATCTAAGAGGAAAAAATAAATAAGAATCATTTTAGAACATACCAAACAGAGGTCAGGCAATCTCCTCAAAAAATGAGCCCTTTGTATGCATCCCAAATTACAGTTTTCTACTGAAATTTATAATCGTTTAATTGCAACTGTCAATTGTAATTTCATTGCACATACATGGGCAATTTCATTTGAAAAAAAAAAACTTTTTTTTGATGTTCTATGAGGGTGACCACAGTTTATTTTTTAATATACAAGTACTTACTTTAATTATTTTTTGATCTTTTGTTTCACACCCCTGTACAACAGGATACAATATTTGATTGACAACCATGTGCATTTGAGATTGTGGATTGGAGGAGACATTCCGAAGCTTTAAAATTCCTTCTTCACATGCCTGTGGAGCACATAAAATAATTAATGTACCATTTCAAGGAAGGGTTAAGGAGTAGGTACCCCACCCAATTAAAATAAAGTAGGTAACTACTGGTTTATTTTTACCTAATAATTTCAAGTTATGATTTATTAATTGGGGATATAATATAGGATAAAAATAAAATTCACTGGGGCACTTGTGCAGAAGTCATGTCCGTGGAATATTGCTACCAAAGGAACTGACACAAACAAGCACTGACCAGTGTTATTATAGGGTTAGGTTAAACACAAGAAAGAGTTTTCACAATTAGAGCAGTGATTAGTGTTATTATAGGGTTAGGTTAAATACAAAAAGTAAAAAGGCACTTTTCTTTTCCACGGACGTGACTTCTGCATAATTACCCCTAAATGGTAATTTAATCAACTTATCTTTCTGTCTAATCTCTAAAGGACTCTAAGATCACTCCCATCAGCATAGATAACACAAGTTCAATGTTACTTCTTCTGTTGATTTCAAACAAGATGTCCATCCATTCAACTTACCTCTTTGATTTGGGGAAATTTCTTTTTGGTTTCAATGGATAAATTCTTCAAGTCATTTTGTAAAGAATCCAGAAATTTAAGTGACAACTCTGGATTTTGTCTAGCCCCCATGATGTAGTGAGTATTGGTGAACTTTTAGGACATTTTACTTTTGAAGTTACTAATCACTACATCAGACAAATAGGATTTAGAGATAAGAAATACCACATTGTGACATCCCCAACGTCACTATTAAATTATGCTGGCAGATAATAAGGAAAATCATAAAAAACGAATTAGTTTTTTTGAAAAAATATCCACAGTTTCCAGTTGATTCTGATTCTTCCTAAAAATGAAAGAAAAAAAAAGAAGTGTAAAATTTACAACTAGGAAGTGAGCAACCTCTTTTTTACGAAACAGTGACACGATGTGAAGTTAGCAACATATATAAAAACCTCTTTACGCTTCACTTTTTCAATGAACTATCCTCAGCTTTGTAACCTCCTTGTACAACCTTGCAAAGAATTTGAGGAATGTCATTCATCAAAAGAAAGGGTTGACCTTGACACCCCTTTTTGACGAGTCCAATCCAAATCCGGTTTTGGAAGAGTCCACCGTTGATTAAAGGGAGGTCCTTGAAAAGGTATCAGTACAGCATCTTTGACTTTTGAAGGCGCTACGCTATTAAATTTTATTATTTTGTTTCCTTTTACCCATTTTCTTGTTAATATAATTATTACTTTCTATTACTACAGTATTTTTTCTTTTTTCAATTTCATTGATTTTTTAATAAGTCATTTAGATTACTGGCAATTTAATGAATAAGGCACCTGAATATATTTTTAGGAATTTTAATTCCCAGTCTATTCTGTTCAACTTTTCATCATCATTAACTATGGAAGCTGTCTGCAAAATTTGAGCCACCTGTGGCGAAAGGTAAAGTCGTGAGAGGCGCTAGTTCCTTTTGAGCTTTTTCCCTGTCCAGCCCTAAAAGTTCCGCCTTTGGTCCGGAATAACGGCCGAACCGTACTTCTGGAAACAGGGCCCAGGGATATTTTTTCCCCCTTTGAAGCGCGATTTACATAATTTATCGAATCTCTGTCCTAAGTTTGGACAACTTTGGTTGAGAAAAAAAAAAAAATCGCAGCCGGTAGGATTCGAACCTACGCTCCCATAGGGAATCTGATTTCGAGTCAGACGCCTTAACCACTCGGCCACGACTGCTTGGTATTTGGTAAGTTTCAGTATTGCTTTATTTCATTACAGGTATTTTTGTTTACAAATTAAAATCAATCAATACGAACAATTGAGAATTCATAAATACATAATAAATATTTAATATCCATAGGTAAATAGGTCAGTAAATAAGTTACTTCAGCCGACAATATTGGAATACCTATTCATACTTCCGTGTAGGAAACCACAGCCTGCGCAAGTTTCGGGTTCCAGCGGAGAATGAAAGTATTTAAACTAGGTACATGCTCTGTTGATTTGTCAGGTTTTCTCTAATTTCATTTTCTTTAAATTTTCCCCAAAATTTTGATCAACCACGAAGACATAAGAGGACCAATCGATTTCCTAAATATAACACAACTCTTCTTTAACTTCTTTGATGAACTCTTCTGTTCTTAAACTTTGTTGCTTACAGTAAGAAAGGGAAATATTTTAAAGCATTCCATTAAAGTTACCTACTTTTTCGGACTGGGGCACATGTCTCGGTTAAAGGGATATACCTACTTTATAGGTAGTACATTTTGGTAAATATAATTGTACCTACCCAACGACGTGTAAGCAGACCATCGCGTCGTTCTAGGTACATAGTTTGTTATTTTTTTCTGTCAGCAAAGATTGCCGGGGTTCAAATCCGCCGGGTAAGCAGAGATCAAAATCAAAGCCCCAAAAAAATGAGAATTTGACCACAATAATAGAAGTAGCCTACTGCTGGAGTAAAGGGACTTTTCAGTCCTATGCGAGCAGTATAAATAAGCACAATTATTATACATTATAAATTCTAGACTGCTTACTTAAAGGACTGTAGTTTCACTTCAGGGGCACTTGTAAGATCTTTGGATTCAAATATTCCGAATAACATAACATGCAGCTTAAATTTATGAGAAATTCAACAGTCATCATGATTCAAGATGAGAGTATCTAATAAAATAAGTAGATAGTTTAATTCGTGTCTATTAGTCTATTTCGTGTTAAGGATAGACCCATCTCCTTTCAGTGAACAGGTCTGATGTAATTATTTTTCAAATACTGTTGAGAAGTACCACCTATTCCAAACTCTTCCTGTTTAACCACGAATTGAATACGGATGATAAAGAAAAGAAGAAGGAGAAATAAATAGCTGTTACCTAGTATGTACTTGTTACAGATATTTCAATGCAATCTCTGTTAAGAGTAAAGTGATAGCGTTACATTTATCATTTAAATCACTACCAGTTGTCATCTCAAACAGTAAGCATTTCACCAGCGCGAACCGTTTTCTCTGACAGTTAGTTCCTATCTTGTGGAGAACAAAAAAAATCCGGACATCAGTTTTTCCTTACGCAAAACTCATTTTCCTTTTATTTATAGCTGTTCTGGCTTTTATTTGTTCGAAGAAGACCTTTTGTTCAAAAACTCAACGGCCATGTATTATTTCAAAATAGTAAGTAATCTATTTTTCATATTTTTATTACCCCTCAACATCAACGTTTAGTGCCTACCCAGCTAATTGAAAAAATGAAGAAAAAATAATAATAATAATAAAGTGGTACCTAATCTGTCCAAAAACGCTCGGATGTACAAATCGGATAAATCTGGAGTAGGTATACTTGAGCTTTCCGAAGTTCCGACCACTTTTGAGTGATAAGAGATTTTCAAACTATCAAATTGCTCTCTTATACTGCTTTCAATTGAAGGCAATGGCTACTTCTCCAAATATGTATTTTGGATTTTTGGCACTTCTTAATCCATCCTAAATGCATACCTTCAATAAGTGTATCTTATCTCCCTGTTTCTTTCTATTGACATATCAGGGACCAAAGTCAACATGACAATAATCGACCAAGAAAGACATTCAGAGAGTAAGGATTAGGCAAAGTTTTCGGACCTTTGTAGATACATACTTTATTTCTTATTCATTTTACATTATTTCTTATTTTCATGTCTTTTTTTTTCAATAGTAAATAATTATTAATTGTGTACCTTTTAAAATTCGCCGATAACAGTCAAATAATGAGGTATGAGGTCATTTCCATGGTCCATAAATAATAAGAAAGTTCAGTGGAAATGGAAAATCTCAATGTTTTGCCTTTATCGCTTTATCCAAGGTAGACATCGAGGAGACTTTTTAAACGAACGGGAGCGTCATGGACTGCTTAATTAATTAAAATTAGGTAATAAAAAAATAAAATACGAGTAGGTAAACTGTTAAACCGAGTTCGAAAAAAGGTACCAATGTATGTAACATAATAAATTAGACAAAACGGAGGTACGCATTTCATAATATCACGACCGTCAAGATCACATACGGAATCACCTATAGATTTAATTATTATCAGCAAAATTGGTGTTGAATCCCATCATCTTTTGTGTTAAAGACCTCCCATAGGGTATTTGCCATAATGTGGATCTAACAACCTTCCATGCTCCTTGTACGCAAGGCATTATTTCACAATCCCTATGATATTTGGTTGTGTTGTAACCTGGAGTCTACTGAATAAAGCGATCCTATACATCTTGGATTAAGAAAGAGATAATCGCGTAATTGGTAATTGATAGTGCGCCTACAGTTCCAGGGACTTCTTTTATATTCAGTTATTCACATTGAGAAATCGGTTGGTACTTGGGTATTATCTGAACTACAGCTACATATCAATTAACAGCCGAAATGACCAACAATCAGAATAGTAATTAATTACCATTTGTAGTTCTCCGATTTAGACGGACGGAATTCGAAATTTTATATTTTGCAAGTCGTAGGTACCCACTTGAACGTAACGTACCGTGAGAGGGGAATCGGTAGGTAGTTATTAGGTAGAGAAATTGAGAGTATCTACAATACAGTTGATTAACAAGGGCAAAGGATAAACGATTAAATAAGTAGGTTTACTGGTAGGTAGTACCCAATTACATTTGAGCCTTTACAAGTTATCTGACATAGACTGTACAGAAATAAGAACTGGCGTCTATCTTTAACATCTACCAACTACATCTCTAAGAAATGCACGGTAAAAGAGAAGATTTTGAAAAGTGCTGTTGCATAACATTCGTCCTGGTGGGTACAAACAAAGTTAATCTGAAATAGTCTCGTAGAAAACGAAAGCTAAAAACATGACTAATATTTATTAATAGATCACTTCTTTGAATAGACGGCTAAGAAATACAAGGTACCTAAACTTATTTAGGTTGATTTTGATTCTGACAAGGTGGCAAAAGATGCACGCAATTTTGTTTACTTGCACGCTATTACCAATACCTGAATGTAGAAAGTTTGCAGACCAAAATGGAGGGACCGGAAGTCAAAAAATTACGAGAATACCCTATCCTGCATATATCCATCTTCTGCTAGAGCAATCAAGCAAAACTTATGCGAAGTAACGATCACTTTTTACACAGAAATTAAAATTAAAATGTACACAATCGCTTGTCTTCTAAATATCTATTTCACAAGAGAATTTTTCAATATCAACCATATCAATGGTCTTGCTCTCAGGGAAGTTATTCGTCCAGACGATATCTCGCCAGGAAAAACTTTTAGGACTGAAGATTACGTAGGAACAATGACGAAGAAAATACAATGTAAGATGTTAGGATTGCATAACATGCCACTCAATGGTAACGCACGTAAATAGGAACCTACCTATCCTATTCAATGGATTGGAATAGACATGAGAATCAGTTATGGGAGATAGGAACTTGGAGGTTTTCGCTTTGATTTTTATTATCTGCAGTTGTCTGGTTCGGTGCATGGTTCTCACAGGATATCTATTGTAACGTACACTACTCGTCTTATCCCAATATATTTGTAAACAATTAAAATTTCAAAGACTTGTAGGAACTCATTGTCTTGAGAATGGGTGCCTTATAGGTATGCGAATATAAAAATTCCCAAGTAATTTTTAAATACATAGTCAGTAGATCTATCACCTTGATTTGTAAACAATAGCTTGAAAAGGGACATCCCATGCCCCTAATTACACTTCGAACTTTAAATAAGCCATTCCGCAATTCCACATCCCTACAGTACCTCTAATATGACAATAGTTTCGCTGTTCATAGAGGGATTCAGACATAAAAGGGTCCATTCGAACTCATTTAGTTCTGTAGGTAAGCAATGGAACTGTGGTGGTTACCCACAGAAATATACATATTATTACGTACATAGTACTCGTAGTAAAGATCCTTACAATCATTACCAGCAATTTAAGTGTGTCCGAACAATTAAATGACAACAGTACCTCCACGAACAAAGAACGGTGATAATGGCGATATCATTTTATTATCACTTAATATTTCCGGTCTTCTGAATAATGATTTAATGAATCACTTCTCTTGATCTCAAGTGACGATTTTGTAATATTGTCCAGAGCAATTAATGTGATCAAATACCTACTGGGTGTATTTTAAAGATTCATTTTTCAAGCTTCAAAATTATTCAAATTTAAATAAAAGGGTCAATGGAATTTCAAGTTCTACTCATATCAGGAAACAATCGGGTTTATACGCAGGAAAGCAAAAAAAAAAAAGAAGTCCTTATGAATCACAGGGCCTAGTGAATTTACTAGCAGTGTTTTCAAATTTTCATTAGGTACCGATACAATATTTATACGTTAAGCAAAATTTCATTTCCAATTGGATACCTATTTTCCATTCAATACATTTTAGTAGGTACTTGCCAGGTACCTCCATATAAACTCTAGGACTCTATAGGTAGGTACATTATTAGGCACTTATAGTACCGTCAAATATACGAATACGTATATACGCATACAATTTATTATCATTGCTACAATCCACAATATACACATGCACGACATCACTGCCGCAAAATTTGTATTATTTTATCATTTCACTTTCACATTTTATATTTTTCCGACGTTTTAATTATATTGATTCTATCACTCACTAGTACATCTCACACTTCATAGAGCAAGTACCTATGGGTGTGCGATGTCATTTGCAGTGCTTTGTATTTGTCATTTATATTTAACGATCTATTAATTTCTTGATACCCATCGTATCTTGTTACCTAAACTCTTCAGGCCGCAAGAATATCCTGATGGTGGTTTTGAGAAGGGTTTGAAACAAACATTCAGGGTTTCTGTGATTGAAATCGAATCAAATTCCATCGATTTTTTCGAGAGATATTTTTCGAAAAGTCTGTGGATATCTCATGGCTAATGTAGCCTAAGAATTTATTTTTTCTCCGCACCAGGATTGTGCCATCTGTCAGGCATTAAAATCAGAACCTTTTCTTAAGTGGCATTTGATACAATCGGAAATTGCCCAGAGGATCTTGTTTTTTTTTTCGAGACTAATATCTAAAATTAACTGTTTCTCTGTTTCAGAACATTTTCATTCTACTCATCAGTGTCATATTTGTGTCTGGCGTCAGAATTTACATCTTAGATGAGAAAAATCATGGTAAGACTCAATTTTTACTCAAAGTTAATCTCACGCTCTGCACGCAATTAAATCGCTTTACACACTCATTTTAGTGAGTATTAAAGGGGAATGAAAATATTATAGGTAATGTAAAAAAAGAAATTCAAATTCAATTAACATAATCACCTTTTTAGATTGGTTTTTCGTTAGATAATCCTATAGAACGTATAGGCGTAGATTGTATAGATGTACCTATCCGTAAAACAGTCTAGGGCTTTAGGGTAATAGGTATCATCAAATATCAAACTATGTATCTACCAACAGCTAAGTCCTGTCTAATTTTTCCGATCACCCGATCATGAAAACAGATTATTATATCAGATTACAATGATCAAATACTCAATTTAACTGCATTAGTTCAGCATTGATCTAATATTCTCTGTAATAGGTTGGTAATGTTGGTATGACAGTTGGCAATTGGCAGATAACAAGTTGTTTCCCTTGTATCATTTTTTTTTTGTATTTCTAGCCTACGAAGTATTGTATTATTTTGAAGCCTTAACAATTTTATTTTAATCATTATTAAAAATATAATTATGAACCTAGCTACTAACACTAACTTAATTTCAATGTTGAATAACAAAGTAGTGTCTATTTGATTAGTAAATAGTAAAATACTAACTGTAGTGATTTGTTCCTTGCACCGGTGTAGGTAATGCTAGAAAGTTACATTTCCAACAATTGAGAGAACGATCTAAGCGACAATCTCACGGCTCCAATAACAACGGATTTGGCAGATTTCCTGGCCCTGACCCTCCTCTCTACGATCCTCTCTTATCTCCTTCCTTCCAACAACCACAGCAACATCCCCCTCCTCCTCTCAACCAAAAGCCTCTTAGTTTTGCCGATATGGTAGATCTAACCAACCCTCCAGAAACCGACACACTCATAGACTATTTAACCCCACCAAGTCCTACGTTCCAAAACTTCCCTCCTGTTCAAAACAACGGACCTTTCCCTGCCACGTCTAATAATGTAAACTCCGTTCAGCAACCGTTCCAGAACCCTTTTCCTCCCCCGCAACAACCTTCCCCAGCCTTTTCCAATGTAGACCCTTCTATCTCTAACATCAACCCTTTACAATCCGACATTAATTCTCCTGCAAACATTAACCCCACAAATTTCCCCACTAACCAGCAAGGGTTTGTTGACCAAAATTCCAACTATGTGACACCCCCGTCAAATTTTGTAACACCCTCAAACTTCGTGACACCTCAGTCTCGAGAAATCTCGAGCAATTTTGCAAGTTTCGTAAATCCAACTGATCAAATCGTTAGCAGCAGTCCACAAATTAGCGCTCCTCCACCTCAAGGCAAATGGGATCTTGGATTTGACGCGAGCGAAATTCTAAACCCCCCTCTATATGAACCTTCCCCAAACCCTGGTCCTGGGGTGGGGGACTATGAAACTCTAACCCTGAATACTTCCCCCCGTAGACCCGTAGCTCCCCCAGTCATTAGTTCATCAGCTAGTTCTAATACACCAGTCCTAGCGTTAAACCCACAACACAGTCAATTTACAATTCATGGAAGCTTACGAGCGAATGAGCATGGACAAAGTATTATCTGGGGGACTTTCAAACCATCCCCTTTCACTAATCTACCTGCGGCGGCTTCTAATGATCATTTGAGATTCTCTTCCCCACCTCAGCAACCACTGAAAGAGAATTACACTCCTTTCTCCGACTCCTACCTCCCCCAAGGTACCGCCACTGATAGTTTTATTCCTCATCCTGACGAACCCTTCCCATCCTCCTCTTTCCAAAGAAGACAAGCACGAGATGATGATGAAGATGGTGAGGATGAGACAAGTTACAAGTCTCCAGTGCGTCAGGTCAAGGGTCCTGTGTACTCCTTTGTCAAGACGTTCAAGAATGGATCTTTCAAGTGGGGCGTGAGACAGGGAGCGTTCAACAAAAGATAAGAGTGACTGAGATCTCGTAAGTACTTCTATGAGGGAACAGGTGGAAATCGAACACTCAACATGTAGTTGTAGGTGCTATAAAACAGATAACTATATTTGGGGAAAATATTCCTTACAATAAATTTAATGGCAAAACATGATTATATGTACGAGTATTAGCAATTGGTTCATGTTTTCTACTCTATTGACGTTTTAATCAATTTGATAACAATGAAGTTTTCCAAAAGGTTTCTATAGAGACCGACACTGGAACCATATTTCATGCATTTTAAAATTGGGTAATGCATAATTATTTCTCTTAGAGGACTAACAATTTACACTGTTCATTTTCCAGATCTTGTGGAAGCAGACAGTAGAGACTTTGAGAGGACCGCCTCTGCCTCAAACTTGAAACCTGAGATGACCAATGAAAACGTCACAGCCAACTATCAAGATGTCATAAGCGCCACAGACTTCAATCGGAACCAAGTACTAGACTATGACAACCCACCTGTCCTGAAATCACACATTCAAGCAATCCCCAAGAAAAAATCATTCAAGAAGAAATACAACACCCCTGCAATTACAGAAATCACTCCATTTAATAACGACGATCTTTTGAAAGAACAAAAACGTAAACTCTTCAAGAAATTGAACGACTTCAAGAATTCTGCCGGACTCTATTCGTCTCAGATCAAAAGCGATCAGAATTTCGGAACTCTTGGGAATGATTATAGAGAGAAGTTTGGAGCCCAAGCATCCGAGTTTGAAGGAAACATTGGTGGTCTTGAAAATATTGGCAGTCTAGGCAATATTGGAGTGCATGAGGATGATTTCACTTCTCAAGGGAAAGAATATGAACGGAATTTCGGGAAGAATATCTACGATGTTGTAGGGGTCCTCAGAAATAATCCCAAGAGTATTATTAGGCAGCCGAAGAAACCTGCCGCTGTTAGAAACGACTATGACAATCAGTCTGAAGGTATGCTAGATAATTTCAAAGTCCATGACGTTTATAGAAGGGGAGATCATCATCAAGGGATTACAGGCCCTGTTCACACTTATCAGAAAACTAACAAGCACGCCCATTTCAAATGGGGAGTGAAACATCATGTAGGTCATCAGTATGCTTAAGTTATTTCTTATTGTTACTCTATTTTGAGCTCTTTAAAAAGTATTGTAAAACTTCCAGATGAGTGGTTTAGAGATTGTTAATAAACAATACTAACAAGATATTGACAGAAAGAGCCAGCGAAGATAGCACATTGAATACATCAGTTCCCCATGGATTCCTAAAGCAGCGTTGGTATCCGGTTGGGTGACCATATAGGCAATTGTGTGTTGCTGACTTTTACCGACCTCACTATGGCTGGGTGAGGGAGGAGACGGTGCAGTAAAGGTACAGTGACGATTTTTGTTGAAAATAATGCAGGAATACAAAGGTGTTGTTAGAAAAGTTACCATTAGGATAATGAAATTGTTGATTTTGTTAAATAAAATATTGTACATAGTATTTCTCTCTTTACAATTATATTTGTTGCTTCTCTGGGGCTTGAGATGTAATCATGTAGTCCTCTACAACTCTACTTATTCACAGAATCCTAGCGAGGTATACCTAAAAAACTGATTACACAAAATTCAACTGATTGGCCATAAGGAGTGCGAAAATTAGATGACTGACCATAAGGCCATATGCAAAACGGCGGTTTACATCGTTTGGTGAAAGAAAATTTCGGAAAAGTCGTACCATTTTCCAGTAGTACAGGAAAAACCACTTTCGGGATCATAAAACTCAACTGATTGGCAATAAGGAATACGAAAATTAGCTGACTGACCTCCAGCCAGTATGCAAAACAGCGGTTTACATCGTTTGGTGAAAGAAAATTTTGAAAAAGTCGTACCATTTTCCAGTAGTACAGGAATCGTACTCCTTATTGCCAATCAGTTGAGTTTTATGATCCCGAAAGTGGTTTTTCCGACTACTGGAAAATGGTACGACTTTTCCGAAATTTTCTTTCGCCTAACGATGTAAACCGCCGTTTTGCATATTGCCTTATGGTCAGTCAGCTAATTTTCGCACTCCTTATGGCCAATCAGTTGAATTTTGTGTAATCAGTTTTTTAGGTATACCCATCCTAGCGTATTGAAAGATTTTTTTTTTTTTTACATCTTGAAGGTTCAAATTTATATTGATTGGTACAGAGAAAAAAAGAGGATAATGAAATTATTAGATAACAGGGATTTAAGTTAAGGAGTACAAAGAAGATAAGAAAATGAAGAAATACTACTTTATTCCTTATCACCCAAACTGAACGTTCCATTTTGATTATTATCGATGGACGGACAAAAACATATAGGTAAGAGTCCTTTAAAAAAAATCTTATAGTTATGTATCATACGCCACCTAATTTACCACTGAAATATTCGAACCTTCACCCTACATTCAAAATGCTTCCAAAACCTACCGTGTCTTACCCAATACAAAATGAAATTTAATGACACAGGTATATTTATATCACTTGAGATTTAAATAAAACAAATTCAAATAATGAATACTATTAAACGAAAAAAGGCAGAAAAGAAAATGATACCTTCATGGTAAAATAAAATGGTTTTCAACCAAAACTGAAATGAAAAATGCAACCTTCCTTTTGAAATATACATTTTGGTGCTTTTGTAGCCATCAACCCTAGATTTAATTAAATTTAAAATTTTCACCCGTACTTATACAATATACACTTAACCATGTCAAAGGTAGTTAAACATTTTCACGAGTTTAACTACAAAATGCTTCAAACACATTAGCAGATAACAATTGGACTGTTTCTAATGAGGGAATGCAATTGAGAAACAATTGATCAAAGTGTTTTGAGTTCAGTCGATTACATAGCTTTGGAATTATTTTGACTAATGGAAGTCCCGTGTTCATCTCAGCAAAGTCACTGTCGGAAGTGATATCTGCCATGAACACATGGAAGCTTTTATTAACTAAGGATGTGGCAAGTGATGTCACCTCATCACTATTGAGAAAACATCCTGCCTCATGGATCATTGAGTTGAATCTCTCATCTGTATCACTCAACACATTAGTAGAGTTCTCATAGAAATAATGCCTCAAATTTTTCAGTGGGTTGTTTTCATCAAGGCACATGGATGTTTGGAAATTGTAAAACATTTGTTTCAAGTTCAAGAAGGTGAATATGCTTGTGAGTGAAGCTCCTGCCACAATAGTCTGCATTTTAGCTTTCACAAAATCACAGAGTTCCTGAAGATTGTTCTCAATGAAGTTTCCTATGCAGTTCAAATGACTGCTTTCAATGTCTGACAGTCTATTTTGATCACCAAACTTATAAGAAACTGTAACACTAAAATGAATTCGGACTCCTAGAATAAACATGATATTAGCATACAATAGGGTTGCAATTTGACTGAAAGTAGTCAGTTTAAGCTGCTCCCATATTTCCAGTTTCTCACTTCTGCTTGATGCTTGCTTGTATGATTCAAGTAATTCTTCTGTAGCAAATATTTGGCTGATTTTTTCAAACACATTCACTTGAAACTTTCTGATAGTTTCTTGTGATTTTGAATTGATGAACTTGAAAAGTTCTCCCTTCTCATACTTTTCCATGTAGTTTTGTTGCCACCATTTCAATATGTAACTCTGAACATAGCTGCTTTGTGCTAACTTATATCCTCCAAATAATATTCCTAGGAATATAAATGTCTTTTTGCGTTTTGACACAAAGTTTACAAGCTTGCTAAGCATTGTTCAAAATTGATTTTGTTGAAATAGCAAGTCAGTAAAATCTGAAAATATAAAGCAAAAATAAAATAATTAATTCAATTTTCAAGTGCCAAAAAATGTGGGTGGTCTGTTTCCCAAAAGGAAAATACACTTCAATTTTAAAAATCTATTGAATACAATATACCAATATATATATCTATTGAATCTCAATCAGTCCTAGATGGGGTGATTGCTTTGACATCTGGTTTTGGCTACAAAAATTTTACAAGAGGATGCCTTTTGCACTCAACCTTTTCTTTAGCAAAGGAAATTTCCAGCTTGTATCCTCCCTGTTTAAAGTACCCCAACCAGACTATACAGACTTACCCTCTAATCAAAGAAAAAAATAATAAGCTTAAATAAGATGTTACCCAAAGAGGTCACAATTCTTTTCAAGATACACTTAAGCTGTATGGTAAAGCGTTTCAAAGAAAGTAAATGATTTGAGTTGGATTTATTCCACAATCTTTTATTGAAGCAGGTGAGCTGAATGATAGTCATTGTAACTTTAATAAATGGAGATGAACTACTTAAAACAAACCAAATAGGCTAGTAATAATTGAAAGATTTACCATCAACTGATGGAGTTCCAAACAGAGAACTCAAACTGAGTAGAGGTTGAGCTCACTTTATCAGGACACAGGAGCTAGCATAATCCAGAATCAGCAACTTCCTGAAGTGTCCAATTGCAAACAGGTAGGTAGATTGTTTTCAACACAGGATAAGATCCAGACAGGATAAAATGAACATTTTATATCAAAGTAACAAGAAAATTACTATTCCTTCAGGAGGATTCAGAAAGTCCAGCAAAAGAACAAAAATCTTCCTGGATAAAAGATCTGAACTTAAAATAAATCCAACTTTGAAATTTCCAAACCTCAACTTCACAAAAATGGGATTTCAAATTTTGAAATTTCAAAATTACGCGCCAAAAAACCTTGACTCTGAAATTAAAAGCGTGTAGTATCTCCAAATTTGAAGGCGTATTTTATGAATAGGTATCTACCTCGGTAGGTTCCCAAAGCTAACCATTTTGATCCACGCTTGAAATCAAATCTGAGATAATCCTTTGTAGGTAGGTAGGTACCTGGTGACCTTTGACTTGAATATACCTAACACTTTAGGTTTAACTGACCCTGTAAATATCACAAGATCAAATAGGTAAACCTTATACCTTGGTAGGTATTTAGGTAATATAATTGGTTTAATTTATTGTTCCCGGGTAGGTATCAAAACAAGTTTTCTTCATATTCATATTTCAAGAAGAATAGAAGTAAAAAATCGTCTTTGGGAACATCACAAAATTTAATACCTACCTACTTACATTGAACTAGAGTATAGACATAGACCTAGGATGTCGTCTTTTCGATTTACAGAAATCTGAACACGAGATTCATGAAGCACAAGAAAACTTCTGGTTAAACTACCTGCCTCCGAGATAGGTATTCACTATGAAAAGCACAAGAAAGAGGTGATGACAGGTACCACTAATTGCCCACTGTATTCAAACGGTGTTTTTATTATTATTATTATTTTATTTTTTTTTACAAATTTCAAACCAAAATAAAGGCCATTTCAAGTATTCCAAGTCGGTACAACAACAAGAGTCCTTGTTTGTGCTTTGCTGGTGATGTTTACAGCTCAAAGGCCCCCCAACACAAGTTAATGTCTCAAAACATATATCGCATCGCTAGTGGTAACTCCGTCCTGAATTTATTGAATTTATAATCTTTATCTTTTTATCACCTCACAAGGTTTCGGAGGTTCAGACCCCCAAGAGACTTATTTACGAGAACAATCGAAATTGCCCAATTACCATTATAGGTACATATGTTTGTAAACACAGTGGAATTTTTACTGTATGCCACACATTCTTTTAATATGAGTGTATAATTTGTTTTGATTGAGGCATTTGGGTACTCCCATCACCTGATGTTTCAACTTTGTAGGTCTGGCGGTTTTGGTTTGGGATAGGGTTTTGTTATTATTATGCCGAAATATGTCCATTTATTTGGTTTTACATAATTGCGGTACTGACTATTTTCCGACTTCAACGACTTGCATAATTACAAGAACTTTTCCAAGTCAACTTTGAAAATTTCATTATTAATTCAATCATGGGCCTGACACATATCCTAGGAATCTAATCAAGTAGGTAATCATGTATCACACATTGTTGACTCAAAACTCACCGTGTATAGAAAAATGAAACAGTCAGAAGACATGAACTTTCATGTCCTTTGACAGTTCGAACATCTATGGATTTTTTTTTTAGGTTTGATAGAGGGAACTATAACTGATATAAGGTCTTATTGAGAGAAGGAAGACAGGATAGGAGAAAGCCAGCCGAGAACAAACATTATCCGTTCAGAATAAAATCCACCCCGGGAGACGAACCCGCGGCCTAGCGGTTACAAAGCAGACGCGCTACCAAATTAGTCAACTAAGCTGGCTGAATATTTTTTGTTTCGAACGTATTTTGATCTTTGATCCGTTCTTGTTCATCACTGCTTAATAGGTACCTCTAAATACCTCCAAAATAAACCATTGAGCAATACCTATAAGAATAGGAGAAGCATTATACCTACCATTATTCTCTTTCAGCAATGAGGAAACATTTTTTGCAGAAGGGAATGTAAAAATACGCAAGCGCTTCATTGATAAAAAGAACAAAGACAAGTTAGACACAGAGGGGGCTTTACTCGTGAGTTTAGCGTTCAGTTTGTTATCTACAAGCTAGCTTGTGACCTTCCAAACAGCGAAACAATTCACATTTTCATTTCAAACCATTTAGAGGTAGTGGAAGCTTGTGTGTTTTTTTAGTAATTTTTTATCAGAAAATTCAAATATTTTTTCCCGATTTTTATTGATAGTAGATATATTTTACAGATATTCAACATCGCGTCGTTTACAAAACTATCAATCATTAGGTACCTACTTTCTCCCGTTAGTTCTCAACTCAAAGCGCTGCTGTAGTTCGAGAAACAAGTTATTGAGTTGTGTTTAACCTTAGTAAAAATCATTCCATGTTGACACCATCAGTCAATCGAATGATCAGTTACCTGAGATTGATTTAGTTCATCGTGATCTGTGATAGTGAATTATCTTCAGTAATGGAGCACCCCGACTCTAACCCTGAAGATCTCAATTCTTCCATCTGGGTCTTTGGCTACGGATCCTTGTGCTGGCACCCAGGATTCGATTATGACAAGTCCACCACAGGATATGTCAAAGGATACACGAGGAAATTCTGGCAAGGAAATGATCAGCACAGAGGAACTCGAGATAATGTAAGTATTCCTATTCAAAACCTGGTGGTAATATTTTCATAGGGAGGTATCCTAGTATTTATACTTTGCAAAACAGGAAATGGTAGTCTATTTTTACATACCTACCTACTCGTACAAAATTTTCTGGCAAACAGTAAGTTGACGAAAACGTTGAGAGTAAATTCGGGAAACATCGATTTTCACAATATTGGTCCATGTCAGTTTTACCATTTTTGGTAACCTTCAGACAGATGTACCTATCTATATACTTAGTGTGTATCTAAAAGTTGTATACATTTCGGCGTTTTATCATTCAAATCTCTATAAAATCTTAGACAAACGTAGACAATGCTATGATCCTGGATACAGACAATGTATTGATAAGATAGCAAAGGAATGTGGGTGGTATAAACGTTATCTGCCCTAATGGGTACCTATTTAAATGATAACATATAGAACACTAGTTTTCTCTTACCTACGACAGTTCATGTCCCAAAATACCTCTACTTATGACTCTTTTGTCAGAATTGACTCTAGACCTGACCTATTTATAAACGGGTCATGTAGAGAATTTATTTTGCTGTCTCCGTGACAGACCGCAGACATATTCACTTTCAACTTTCAAGCTGTATCTTTATATTCCTCACCTAACATAAGGTTTCAAGGAATAATGAAATCTCAACTCATTCTTGCGTCATATACAGCGCGAATATTTTGTGAACTCGTATTACATGCGATAGAAGTACGTATACGTACGAGTAAGTAGGTATTTTGCTGATGGGTACCTACCTATCTTACAAATATTCTTACATGCTATTTGATTACTTTCTGTGTGTCTACCAAGAACCGCTAATTGTCTGATACTGAGGAGTTATTATTTGGAGACTACATCAAGTAAGATATAACGATCAATTAGGTTTCTTGATTGCTGGTTTAGACTTTAGACACAGTACGAAGCAGTAAGATGATGGTTTCACTCAAATAACCCAAACGGCGCCAGTTTAAAACCGGCTTTCAATAAAGAAAACAATAAAAAAATAAACAATAGGTTTGTGAATATACCCAGGTGACCTGGGTGTATGTAAAGGTAGGTTTTATTTAGTAGTGAACTGCCTAAGGGCCGAATTCCTAGTCAAGGTAAAATACACAGGAGAATTTTCTGTAAAAATTTGGACCTATAGGTCTTATTGATTGGTTTGATAGTCTATTAAATTGAAAACCCTTTTGTTTTGACTGCTTGAAAATGGAAAATTCCATTGAAATTTCTCTTTAAATTAGGAAAACCTACCTATACATACTTATACCTACTCAGTACGTAGGTCTTAGGGAAAACCGTACCTTGTGTGATAGGTACATAGCTACAAGTAATAAAAGGGGATTTATAATCATAAGGGCGATCATCGATCATAGTAAAATTCATAGTTTGTATGTAACTACAGCACCATCATGCCTTTCAGGAATTACCTATTCACTGTAAAAATTTATTGATCACCGCTTCATTCAGTTTTCATTGGAGCAGTGGTCAATTTTCCAAAGGTCCGTTTTTCGAAAGGAAAATACACCTTAACAGTGTAGGAGGTAAAATAGTGAAATAGCCTTCTAAGTAGTGTCTGGCCACGTGGTTATTGTTATGATAGTGTGGCATTGAACCCAAATGTGTTATCTAGAGATAAAGAAAAACCGTATAGAAAGTACTAACATGCTGCGGACTAACCTGCCTATACCCTGTGCGTTAGAGTAGGTGTAGGTAACAGAAATGATACCTAACTATGTATTATAACTAACCTAACCCAGATATATACGAAAGTAAGTACTTACCTTTATTTGAGTATGGTTATTTTGCAGTTATCGAAATGATAAGTCCAAGTAGGTTTAATTCGTATTTTCTTTTGACACAAAAAATAACACACTTCAATTGTGCCTCTATGAATAACTGAAGTGTCTGGGACTTTCGGGGGTGTGCAAATTCTGACTTCTTCGTAAGGAATTGAAGGGTTCCAAAGAATTGATTCTAAAGAATTACATCAATAACTTCTTTTTTTCGATCCTCTTCGTCATTTTATTGGTAGGTATACTGTGTTTTAAACTACTTGATATTCTCAATAAGTGGGGTATCTTGGTATCTATCTAGGTATAGGTATACTCGTGCCTATTTTGATTCTAAGAGACTCACGATAAAGTTTAGTATGTCAATCTAAATTAAGCCTTGTTAATCAGAGTCTATCATTTTATATTAGATAAGATTGACATATTCAAGAAAGGAAATGAGAAATTGAGTACACTCAGGCAGAATGGAGAGTAGGTATTGGAGAGTACCTACCTACATATTAAAGGGAATGTAGATAAGGCAGGGCATTGAGATAAGTTATATCATAGATTAAAAGAAAAGGGGAAAAGTAGGCTTTATTATTTCGTCTTTTGAGGATTTTATTTACAACCACAATGTGTTAAACCAATGTAAAACTAGTCAATGTCATAGAAGCCTACCTAATAACATCTAAAACGTCGTGTAGGCATACAACTTGAATGTGATAAAGAGAAACATAAGTTATATCAACAAATACTTATAAAATAAACAAATCGATTAGATAATAATGCTAATCAATATTAAAATAAAACTTATTCCTACTGGTATGGGGAGGTAATGTAGATATACAACAGCGATCCAATAAAAATCTCCGTCAAAAGTCGATTCTTCGGAAGACCGTGGGAATTTAGAACTTATCACTTGTTCAGTGCAAAGAATTGTTCAATTCTTGGTAACTTATCGTACTTCATGGACCTTTGAACACAACATCTCATTGCTATCACTAATTCTATGAGTATGGCCCTTGTCCTAAATAATGTCCGGGTTTTATATACCATGTTGTAGTAGGTGTAGGAGTTGGCAATGAAATCCTAATAAAAGCCTTATACCTACACACCATTATTGGCAATGGAAATTCAAACAGTTTTATAGGTACTCGGTTGACCCTTTGGACTAATATTGCAGTACGCCTGTTTTCTTTCTTTTAATAAAATTTACAACATGGTTTTATTGATAAGTATTGACCTAGACTCAAAACTAAAAGTTTTTACCAATATGTACGTAGGTATCGGTTTATGTAGATATTTTATGTCACTTCTGCAGGTATGCAGTGTTGCAATCTTTTCAGTATTGCAACTATCCGTGACGGTGATTTCGCAAGAGCTCTGCGCCTACATTTCAGATAATCGTCTCAGGATCTTGCTTACCCTGAAAGTTAAGTGACAAGACCACAACATGGTAATTTGATCTCATAGACAAGGCCATAATGCCCACTAGACGAACTTGACTGCAAGAGAATACCCGGAAGTTGTTATCAAATGTCGGCAAACACAGTTGCTTTTAATGATGTTTCGTTATCAGTTATCACCGAGTACTTAACAATAATGAGTAAAAAGTTGATAGGTACCTTATTGACAAGACAAGATGCTAGTGCTGTAAAATACGATATGGTTAGTTTTTTACATGGTTTTAATCAACTTAAGAGCTCTGTTTGTTTTCAGCAATTAAGTTGATGTTATACCTATCTTAGTACCTTCTTCTTTTTTACTGAAAGCTCCCAGTTGCAAAGTGCAATGATGATCTGCCAAACAGGATGTGACTTGCTGGCTTCGAGATTATCTATTTTTGAATCACAGAGGGTTGTTTGCTACTCTCATGGTTTAACGATTTGATATGACTATCATAACACTTCGATATGACTAACTGTCATAACACTTCGATACGACTAACTGTCATAAATCATAATACTCATGACATACCTAACTCATAAATCAGCAAAACGAGAGTGAACGAGGAGTGACATTAGAATACTTGTGCCTATCTGATACAACAGTTTCAACTTCGCCAAAGAAGAACATTATAGGAACCCAATTTATCTGTACAAGTGTACACACTAAGTAGGTACCTGCCTACATACCATACCTATTATTTTGTACACCAAATGAGTACTACCTATAGTATACAGTACGTACTTACCAGTCGTATTCGGCATATCAGTTTAGACTGCTGCAGAACCAGCCACCAGCCACATAACTAGCCAAGACCTTGACTTGTGTACATACTACATTAACAGCTGTTATAGTATAGTAGTAATAATCATAATGATAATAGCATTGTTAATTATCACATGGATTTGATATAAGTAGGGTCATATTTACACCTGCCAGTCAGACCATAGGATCAGTTCGTGAACCCATGATAAAATGTATAGAAAAGTAGAGGGGAAAATGTGTAACAAATGACATGCCATCTAAAACTGATCGAGATGGCCTGTCTGCTTGGTTAGCGCTGGTTCGAATCCCAAAGGAGACATTGGATTTTATCTGCCTTGATTTCAAAGTTTGACTATAATAACACTAACCGAGGCTATATCCGGGGTAAAGGGTACTGTTAGGCCAGCCACTCACTATCAGGTAGACCTGACAGGTACGCCTGACCAGGGCCGCGTGTCAAGTCTACCTGATACCTGATGAGCACACACACTATCAGGTATACCTCACAGGTACGGCTGAAAAGGTTCGCCTGTCAGATTTACCTGATAGTGAGTGGTTGGCCTAAGCGGTTACTTTCCTTCAAGTAGTACACTCTCACGTATCTCATAACGAAGCATACTATTACTTATTGATATAAAGTCAATCTACCACGTGCACCTGCACTCGCTGCTAAATGACTAAAATTACTGCTTCAAAGTTCTTGCTTCGACATGGAAGTGTGTTAGCCTCAAGAAGTAAAACTTAAGGCTATAAAGTCATTACTTCAGTAAACAGGTGAATGGTAGCATTTTTTATGACATAGAATTCAAGCAGTTTGAAAGTTTGGGTTTGTTGCACTGAGAGCAAAATGATTGTTACCTACATACCTACTCGTATTGACGAAACGTACGAGCATGCACCTAAAAACGAGCAATTTTTTTCCCTTTCGCTGGTTGTAATAAGAATGGGTAAGAGGCAGAGCGGACCAAGTTCAAAAATTGACTTTTTGAGCATTGTATATCGCTGGAAACAGCACGAAAAGATCTTATTTTTACTTTTTAATTGGTTGCTAACTTCCCTTTAGTGTTGAAATGAGAGTAAAAACAAAATGGCTATGTCTATTCAAACTTAGGCTAGTTCTAAACTTTAATTCTATTTATCTCAAAACGCTTTGCTTGGACATAGTCCACTCTGCATCTTACCCATTCATATTGTCCCTAATCTTATAGGAAGGAAGTTCAATTGACAATAAAATTAATCATTAATTTAAGCAAAACTTTCTTTTTCTTTTGTTTCAGCCTGGTCGGGTGGCAACTCTAGTACAAGAACCCGAGGTAAATATTATTTCCACCCATCTTAAGGTGTGTCCACCTGTCCACACATAGTCGACCGGCCGTCGATCGATGTCGACTGGACGCAGCTTAATATCGCACCAACGCGACGAGACGTAGGACTAAAAAGTCCCTTTTGTCATTAATTTCAATTTAGTCACGTTCTTGGTTAGGTACAATACAACATTTGTTTGGCCTATCTTGTATCTTGAAATCAAAAATAACCATTGAGAAAAATTTTGGGCGATAGAAATTCGCTGATACACTTCCGCGCCACATAAATACTTCACTAGGGTTTAATGCCCTAACCGCGTTATTTGAAGCTTACGTTGGCGGGTTACCACGTTTATTTTATCTACGCATCAGAGAGTTATCGCGGGAGAGCAACATAATCTAGGTTATGTTAATTTTGCCAAAATGTGTTTTTATGATGCAGAGATTTGATGTCAACATTCTCGGCTAAGTAGCGCGTTCACGTTTTGACCGAGTGTTCAACTACATACAGGGTTCCCTCAATAGAATAGAAAAATATACAGTGTGTTCTGTGTGTTTGAAAGATTCGTAGATTCATATAAGCTGAACCCATCTTTTGGCTCAGTTGCCCCTACATCTAAGTATGGGTCGAGAGAAGAACTAACACCGTAAACCTGTGCTAATAACCATGTTCATGGGAGGCTAAATCAATGGCTTTCGTGGTAACTTATCAGCTACCCACAAGTCCAAAAAAGTAACTTTATTACTAATAAGAGTAATAAGTAGATAATAACAATATCTACTTATCTTACTAAGAATCTTAGTCAAGCCTTTCAAACAAAGGACTGTTCTTCACGGTCGACCAATCAGCTTTAGGTAACGAAAATAGACAAAGACGACTATAACTATGGTGTCCAAAGAGAAGAAGGTAGAAGTAGAAGAAGACCAAAAATTGGGAAATGGAAAATTCCATACACCGCACCGTGACATTCGAACTTTAGTCTTTATCAATTTAGGTACCAGCGTGTTCCCTTTTCAAAACATTGGCGTAAAATTTATGGAGCGTCAAGTCAAAAATTGGGCGCAAAACATAGTTTTCCACGGGGCCACGCGACCTCAGCGGCCTTGAAAGGTGGCTGGTGTCTTGGAGAACATAAAGTCATAAATTGAGCGTAAAAAATATTTTCGCGCAAGTTTCAAATAGTTTACCATAAGGCCACGCGAATTTGATAGCCTTGACGGTGGCTGGTGTGTCTAATGTACGGTGCATATTCCAATAAAATATCTTGGCAAAATTTCTGTTGTTGTTTTTATATGGGGGGAGGGCGGTTCTATTAATAGATATAAGGCGATAATTATATTTGGACAAAGGAAGTGATTTGGAATTTTAGGACAAGCTCAGGGACTGGAAAGATTAATGCATAATTTTTGCTTTTAATATTCACCCCTTTTACTCACGAGCTGATGTTAAAATTCAGTAGCTCATCAACCGTGAATCCCGCTATTGATTGGCCTAATAAACAGAAGGTAACATTAGCTTTGTTCGTTATTTGATAACACGGCTAAGCAGGGGAGCTTCCTAATCATTTACCACACTAGGAGACATTTCACATTTCTCTGATTCTCTGAGATAAATTATTTCTAATCTAGCTTATTTACCTTCTTTGATTAGGGGATTACTCTGTTGTAAGAGCCTTTTTGGTACTTGGATCCTATTTTTTTCGACACACTTCATTGTTATTGTGTCTTATCTAAATATTTAGATACTTATTCATATGTGACCCACAATAGCCTTACTTTATTTTTACTTTATCATCTTCAAGTACGGTACTTCGGTCACATCTTATCTACACGAGTAAGTACTTGCGAAGTGCTGAAGGTACTACTGACAAGTGGGTCTTTACGACTGTTCTGGAACTCAAGTACTCAAGATGTTATAAGATTTCGTTTTGAAATAGGTATATCATTTTCCGGATAGTTATGAAAATTTCTCTCTCATTTCAGGAAAGGGCTGTAGGAATTGTACAAGTCAAGTCATAAATTGTAACACAAGGTATTCAGGGAAAGATATTTTCGACAATTCCCCAGGCCCTAAACATTGAAATTTCTTTCATTGACAATTTCCGGTTTCCTTGTATGCTTTCAGAGTATTGTCTGGGGTCGCGCCTTCCTCGTAAGCGGAAAATCTGCCGTCCCCTACCTTCACACCAGAGAAGGAACCCTAGGAGGCTACAAAACCTCATTCGAACAATTCTACCCCAAAGATCACTCTGATCAAAGTTCGTCTTCGGAAGATGGTCTCAGTGAAACCAGTCAACCCATTCGTACCATGATGTTCATAGCTTGTCCCACCAATAGTATGTGGTTGGGAGAGGCACCCTTGCATGAGATTGCCAACCAGATAGTCTCCTGCAAGGGACCTAGTGGACATAATGCCGAATACGTTCTTAGGTAAATTAGGAAGCAATGTTAAGTATATGTAGGTGCAAATACTGGTACATAGAGATCAATATGGTTGATTCAATCTTGCGACGCCGTCGCGCGTCGTAAGACTAGAAATATTAATACCATGGAACCGTAGCCTTAGAGCTTGCACAATCAGGCCTTGGGCAGGTTAAGATAAGGGTTAGAACTCAACTGTTAGCTGAAGAAGGCAGACCTTTCTTCCTCGAATCCCTTTTACTTCCCATTTTCGCATACTCGTAAACAGTCTGGTTAATTGTTGACTTAGGCCAGCCACTCACTATCAGGTAGACCTGATGAGGTGTACCTGGTAGATCTGATCAGGTGTACCTATCAGATCTACATGATAGTGAGTGTCTGGCCCTAGAGTCATCGGTTTTATTCTATTCCAAGTTAATCAGTTTCCAAGTCTCTCAGTATTGATTCTATCCCATTCTCTTCCCAGGTTAGCGATATTCATGCGGGAGAATATCCCGGACGCGCACGTTCATGATCCAGAACTTTTCACGCTGGAAATCATGATCCGTTCCCGTCTCAAGGAGAAGAAAATCCCCCTTCACGTCATCATGGGAGAGGAAGCTCCATCTGATAGCACTTCCAACGCCAGCTCTAGCTACCAGGACGACCTAGACGTGAGACCAGTGTCCAGGCGGTCGTTTGACTTCACAGCCCGGCTGCCAAATAAGAACCTCCGCTGTGTGAACATCAACTGACCTGAACTACCGTATGACTTCCTACTGTTTGTCAGTGTGTACGACGAATAGTACTGACAAACACCCGGAAATCCAGGGAGCTTCAAACGTTTTCTGTTTAAAAAACGGGACACTATTGATTAACTGTGTCCACACATAGTCGACGCCGTCGATCAACCAGGTGAAGAGGTGAATCTATGTTGTCGAGGCAGTGTACGGTTTCAGTCGACGTCGATTGATCGACGGCGTCGAATATGTGCCGATACAGATATACACTCTGCAACTTCGCACTCTGCAGAAATCTTGGTCTCCCGTTTAAGGAAGAATTAACTTTTGCAGACGGCACAGCTGCAGACTGTATGCAGGAGTAAGTCCAAGACACCTGTTCAATGTTTTTGTATTTATGTAACTCAACTTTTACGATTAGGTATTTAGTTATGAAACATTAGGCTCTAGGACCTAAGTAACTTCATTGCTAATTTACCGGTTAACTGTGTTTAAATAGAAGATCTTATACCTATTTGAACAAATATCTTCCATTTAAAATAGCTGCCCCGAGTCTTAAGATAAGTCTTAGCAATTGAACTACTGAATGCTGGATGAAATAAGTGTCTTTTGGCAGTAATCGCAGTGCTGGTCACTCGATTATTGACTGCTTCCTAGAACAATCCAATAAGATCCAAGAACCCATATCTATATATCACCCCTGATAGGGGAAGCCCATGTTTCCCTTATGGCATGATCCCATAAATGGGACATCCTGTATTGTGAATATTAACAACCACCCCGTTCTATTCAAATACCGACATTGTCATTTAGTAGACATTATTGCTATTGATATGGTCCTACCTCTGATGATAGCATCTCGGTATTCAGCACGTGTTATGATCTACACAAGCGTAACGCATTAAACAATCATAATGAAAATGTACCTCGGTAACTTGCAGTACCTAAATAAATATTTTGACATTTAAAGTCATGTCCCGTGCATAATAAATAGGACTTCATACTCGTGGCCAATAATTCTGATGCGTTACGCTTGCAATGTATAATTAAAAGAGTAATTCACTATGATAGATATTGAATAATTCTTCTACATTGGCTTGCAAAGTACTAACTGTGGATATAAATCTAAAGCTTGCGCGTGGTACAGGGAAGATAATAAAATTATAAATTAGTGAATCATATGAGCACTATGCACATGTAATGAATTTTCCGACACAATATGCTCGATTATAATTATAAGGAACCAATTCCAACATATTATGGATCCTCTTGTTATGAGATCAAAAGGTAGTGACAGAAATTGGCAGATTTATCTTTAGGATTGTAGAAGCCGTGACTAAATACCCAAGTAGATAGGAACAGTTAAACTTGATATTATCGGACATCACACAAGTTTTCATTGCCTCTAAATGCCTCAAATTTTATTGTAAAGTATTTGATGTTTTTTTGTTGAGTTTATTTGATTTATGTACCTACCTTCTCTTACTATTAACTTACCATTGCAAATTTGAACTCTTCCTTGTTTTTTATTATTTAATAATGAAAAAACTCTGTAAATAAGCTTAATTTCTAAGAAATATTTTGTTTGTTAATAATTTGATATATTTTGCAAAAAGCCCACAAGTGACGAATAATAAAAAATTGACACTATATTTTTATTTCATTTTCTAAACTTTTCTTAGTTTATTTAACATAAATCTACTTTTTAGGAACTTTGGGAATGGGAACTGAAATTGTATTAAAAACATAGAAAATTAGAAGTAGACCTCGCTCAATTCGAAGTTTGGTGCCAAGTATGATAACAGCTTTATTGGGGTAAAGTTCCATTTAAGTCCACTAACATTACCTACCAAACCTTAATGAAACCTGCCCTTAATCTCTAGTGAGACCTACACATAACGAAGGATTGACATAGAAGATGCTAGTTCGTGTTATCATAAGCATTGATAGCAAAAATGTTATCAGATGAGTAGCAGAAAACAGAAAGATACAAGATTGGAATCAAGTGACAAGAAGGCTTATCAGCAACTCTGGACAAGGTTGCTCGTGACATTCAACACTTGAGACCAGGAAAACTCTGCTGGTACCTACCTTATATTTAGTGACTTGAATTTTCACTTGAAGTACAAAATATTGTCCTGTTTTTATTAGACACTGACAACTTTACCTCCGTACCTATAACTATAACACGTTGAAATTAGGATTTGGCTTCTTCACAAGTGGAGATCGTTGGAAAATCTAAGGTTTAACCAACATTAATTCAACATGGATTCATAGAAGCGAGGGGTTAGATACCTTTTAACTAACTTTTGGTTCTATTGATTCTTTCTTAGATTAATTTTCCTTGTATGTATTCTTGTGAAATCTGAAGATTTCTGTATTGATTTAAAATGATCTGTGATAATAGGACTATCTACCATCAATAAATAATTTATTATTGTCTAACCGTATCTGTAATACTATTATAAGTATGGGCCAATCAGTTTTTAAAAGACACATGACACTTTCTATTATGTCAAACTATTTCTACAGTAAAATTTGTTTACGTTAGTCACATCGTTCACTTACGTAATACAAGACACGATTATAGCGAATTGTTTATACTTGTCAACTTATCTGAAGATCTGGACCGTTATCTGGAAAACTTAAAGTTAAGATCATCTTCGACTGAACTAGTTCTCAGATCAATCCGCACAGTCCAGAGAGCGGACGTTTGGTGAATTGAACATGATGAGGCACCTCATTGTACGTACTGTGTGCTTCACATTCTTGGTAAGTACTCAAAGTTTTTAATTGGACGTACACAGTATATTGTCAATTAAATAGTTGAAGAACAAATCGTTTCATTTAAACCACTCTTTAATTTACTGGTCTTATATTTTCCGAAAGTCATAATATTTTTATTATAATTGGTTTTGTTTATTTTTGATTACAGTGGGCATACTCCAGTTCACTTCCCAACAATGTCTACAACTACCAGGATTACCCTGCAACAATATTACCCACTTACCAGACTCCAACACCACCTGTAGCCCTCACTCTCCCTCCTGCCGTACCTCTACCCCCTGCCCCACCAGCTGAAGTAATTCCTAAGCCGACTTTTGTAGTAGAGGAAACAGTTGAAACGGTGAAGAAACCAAGTTACCAAATCAACGAACAATACGTCAGCGTGGAGAAACCAGAATTCTTTGTCCAGGAAGTTCCTCAGCCTGTTGTGAAGCCATCATTCACTGTACAGGAGAATGTGGAAGTTATCAAGAAACCAAATATTGTTGTGGAGGAAAAGAAGGAAGTTGTAAAGAAACCAAACTTCAAAGTCACTGAACAAGTAGAGTACATTGCCATGCCAGAGTTCATAGTGGAGGACGAGAATCAAGTTGTATTCAAACCAAGCTTTGTGGTCGAAGAAACCCTGCAGTATGTAGAAAAACCTAACTTCGTCGTGGAACCTCAACCCATACCCGTGGTAAAACCAGATTTCCAGATCACCGAAGCACCTCAGTACATCCAGAAACCGGAGTTTGTGGTGCAGGAGAAAGTCGAAAAAATCTCAAAACCCACCTATCAAGTATTGGAAAACAAAGAAGTAATCACGAAACCAGATTTCGTCGTCGAGAACGCAGTCCAAGTTGTGACAAAACCTTCGTTCGTGGTGGAAGAATACGCAGAAAGGGTAGCCAAGCCAGAATATTTGGTTCAACCTGTGAAGGAGACAATCGTGAAGCCTGAATATCTGGTGCAAGAATCTGTAGAAAAAGTAAAGAAACCGAAATACATCATTGAAGAATACGAGGAAATTATTGAAAAGCCAGCATTTGAGATCCAGTCTGACGTAGAACTTGTGAATACCCCTCAATATGAAGTTGAAGAAATCATAGAGGTTATCAAGAGACCCAAGTATATTATCAAGGAAAAGAAAGTGCCGTTTAAAATTACCCATGGACCAGACAATAAGCCACAAGTGGTCGTCAAGGAACAATACAAGTCTTGGTTGCCATTCCCAGATTGCGGTTGCAAAAAATGTTCCGCAGCCAGACGCTAGTAATAGTAAAGCTATTGAGCGAGCGGCGTTAGATCCAATTTTTAGTTCAATTGAAATTTTGGGCAAAGGTCAATCTATGAATTGGTAAATCGGTAATAAGGTATCTCATTAGAATCTCACTTGAAAAAACATTGTCATTTTGCACTTTCATAATGTCAAGTAATTTCAATCTAGAGAGATTTCCTGATTTAGAATTTCAGACTGACCTTTGACCTCTGGATATTGGCCAACTAATTGCTTGTGTCTGAAGATATCCACTTGTACATAAAGTAGGCAATTTATTTATTGACTGTGACTTTTTTTACTCTATTTATTTCAAAGCTTGTGATTTGATTTCTCAGAACTGACTTCAATAAAATGGTATGTTGCGACATGCAAAATATTAATTATTTCTTTGTGTGATTTATTTTATTATCATTTCAAATTTAGGGAGATGGGGGTGTATTTTAACATGAGCCAAGTATATCTCAAAATGAAGGCCCAACAGTGGCCGAACCGACCATTCTTGAGCTTCGGCCTACATTTTATTAAGAAAGTTTGAACGCCTTTGGGCGAAAACTAAAGTCGCAAGAGAGTGAACTTTTTCGATATTTTTCAAAACTTTTGGCCTGACTCCGTATATTTTTCGAGCCTCGGACAGGGACACTTTTGATCTAAGAAAATTAATTGAAACAGTCTGCAGAGTTTGGGCGAGTTTCCTTGGCTTTTTACACCAAACATGTGCCCAGAAAAGCGCAATTTTGAAGTCCGAGTGGTGGCCGTAAATTTCCGAATAAGAATCCGTAAATTTCTCGAGGTTCGGCCTATGGAGACTTTTGATCTACATTTTATAAAGAATAATAAACTTCTTTAGGCAAAAACCATATTCGTTAGAGACGTGAACTTTTTCGAGCATTTTCAAAACTTTTGCCCTGAATAACGGCTGAAACCATACATTTGTCGGGCCTCGAACCAGGACACTTTTGATTCTGCTTCTAACAGAACGGTTGTAAAAGTGGAGCTAGATATATTTTGTCTTTTAAGTAATATTTTTTATCTACCAGAATCAAGTCACAGTAGGTATTCATAGAGCATAGTGTTAGTGCATAACTATAACTGAGAACTTTTCGGAAAATCACATGTTATAATTATAAATAAATTTTCATTATCGGAGATCAAAGAGACACTCTATTGTTTCAATTTGAATCACATATCTTCCAGATAAGATATCCATTGATTCCTTCGAAACAGGAAATTTTAAAAATATATTAGATTTATGAATCAGGCATGCGGAATCCTTATTCCCGGAAACAAAAATAAGAAAATATTATAATTCCAGACAAAAACCAACCCATCGTTGAGATATACAGGGTGAACACGAAAAACGTTACCAAAAGCCTATAGTAGATTCCTGAGGTCATTTCCAATAAAAAAAAACATTCCATAACTTTTTTTCGTATCTCGCTTAGTTTCCGAGATATCCGCCATTTTGTTTTTTCTTTAAAATACGTGACCTTCAGTTAAACAAAGAAAAATGGGTTTCATAACTGAAATCTGCACAAAATTTCCATTAAAATAAATAAAACTTAAAACAGTAAAATTATCTTTTTGGTACCGTTTGGTTTAATTTAGAAATTTACCTGATCAGCATTTTCTTTTAAAATTTCAAGAGGAAATTTGACCAGGAAAAAAAGGTCAAATCTGCTGGCATGCAACAGGAAAACTATTCCTGAAGTCTCAGCTCTCCAAAAATACCCATTTTGTCCAAATATGTCAATTTTTCACGAAGCCACAAACCATTTTCTTCTGAGAAACGCGTACATAAATCTCGTACTTTTCGCACTTTCCATAGGATATGAAAGGTAAATGTGTACTTGTGATCATTTTTATCACAGAAAGTACGCCATGCACGAGCTTTATTCACCCTGTAGATACTCGTACATACTCATTCAAACCAGAGTCTTTGTTTCATTGAAATGGACACTTTGATCGCTCTATCATCCATCAGCAATATTTCCGTTTGGTTTGAAATAATAAATAGGTATAGCTACATGCATAGAAACCATTTCCTCTATTGATTAGAAAACTCTTTGTGTTTATTTTGGATATAAATCAATATTTTCGGGAAAATCAGCAAAAACAAGATCAGTTTCTTCTCAGTAGACCATTCGACTACCAAACTTGAAGAACTCCTATTTTAGTGTATTTGATATTTCAAATTCAATTTCAAAAGTACGAGCTCTCTACAAGAGCCATGTTTCTGTGGATTTTCCTTCTTGCTTTAACTCAGGTAAGTTATTAGCAATAGGTATGTTTAGTCAAGCGTGTTAATAGATTCTATAGCCTGTAGGTACCTAAGCCTGGAAGTAGGTGCTGTACCTAAAAAAAATTGGTTCAAATCCTCTAACAGCTAACTCATTACTTACATGTTCTTATGTTACAGTTATCTAGGGCTCATCCAAATCACTTCCATACCTACCCCAATACCAACTCCATCTCTCATAAGTATGTGCCATCAGCAAAAGGTCCTCATCCATATCTTGCTTCCCCTTCAGCAATTGAGAAGCCTGATATTTATACTCAATCTGGAAATAACTACGTGGACTATCTCGGTGACAAAGTAATTGGCAATACCTATGCCTATTCAACAGTAACTCAGCAGGAGAGAATTATCCCAAGCACCATACCAAGAACCGTTCTGCCGGGTAGAACTAATGGTGGCTTTAGTTCTGGAGTAGGTACAGTAGTAACTGAAGTTCCTCTGCCACAAGAAGTGATTACCAAACCAAACTTTGTCCTCCAGCCCCAAACTGAAACCATACAAAAGCCGGACTTTGTTGTTCAAGAAAACGTTCTTGGCGTCATTCAGAAACCTGAATTTCTGATACAAGAAATTTCCGAGGTAGTGTCCAAACCAGAATTTTTGGTTCAAGAAGAAATCGTTGGGACCGTTGTGAAGCCTACCTTCGTAGTTGAAGAACAAGTCAGTGTCGTACAAAAGCCAGAGTTTGCTATCCAAGAAAACGTTGAGGTCATTGTAAAGCCCGAGTTCCAAATCGAGGAGGTTACCGAAGTTATTCCAAGGCCCACATTTGTAGTTGAGGAAAATGTAGTTCCAATCCAAAAGCCAACCTTTGTAATTCAAAGTTCACAGGAAGTTATTCAGAAACCAGACATCGTCATTTCTCCGGTCCCAGTGCCTGTTAGGAAACCAGAGTATCAAATTACAGAAAATATCATACCAGTGGCAAAACCAGCATTCTTTGTACAAGAAACTCAAGAAACAGTCGTGAAACCGGAATTTGTTATTACTGAAGAAGTTGTTCCAGTCCCAAGACCAAACTTTTTGGTACAAGAAGAAGTACAAGTAGTTCAAAAACCAAATTTCCTAGTTCAGGATGTTGTGCAAACCGTACAAAGACCCGAGTATAGCGTACAAGAAAGCCAGGTTATTGTTCAGAAACCTGAATATTTTGTTGAAGACGTCACGGAGACGGTAATAAGACCTACGTTTGTTGAGCAGGAGGTCGCAGAAACAGTTGTCAGTCCCCGTTTTGTTGTGGAGGAGCAATTGATTCCTGTCTCAAGACCTCAGTTTGTGGTAGCAGAAACTGTTGTTCCTGTTGTGAAACCAGAGTTTTTCATCGAAGAAGTTTCCGAAGTGATCCCTAAACCCGAATATCTGGTCGAAGATGTTCCAGTTACTGTTGAGAAACCAACTTACCTCTTGGAAGAAACACCCGTGGTTATTCAAAAGCCCAACTATGTCATCGAGGAGAATGTTGAAACCGTTTCTAAACCAGAATTCTTCATTCAAGAAGAAGTTGAAGTAATTACAAAACCACAATTCTTCGTTCAAGATGACATCATTGAAACAATCGTGAAACCCAAGTTTGTTGTGATTTCATCTTCAAATCCGGCGGGAGAGGAGTTTGATATTTCTAAATACAACCTCAAAAGTTCAGCTTCTGTTGTAAACAACCCTGCCAAAGTTGTAGTAGTGGATACACCTGCAAGACCTACAATCGCTCCTCTTGGGAACCCTAAACAAATACCAATAGTAGTTGGTCCTGGAGTTCAATCCAATAATGTTCCCCAATACATTGAAGTAGCTGTAGATCGAGTCAAACCAGCTACACGGACAGAACCAGTTGTTATACCCCCTTCAGTGCAACCTCGAATTATTGATGTAATAGAAGAATTTTCTCACCCAGCTCCCAGAGTTGTGTCACAGCTCCCATATTCTACGCCCGTACATACTCATTCAGGACCAGTTATCATCCCACAGTCGATACAACCGCAAACTATTGAAGTGGTAGAAGAGTTACCCAATCCTATCTTCCGCTCAAGCACTCATTCTATTCCTCATCATCACGCAGGACCATTTGATGCTCATCATTCAGTAACACACAATCATGCCCCTGTTGTAGTTAATACCGACGGTTTGGAAATAGTTGAGGTAACCCATCCACATCCAGTAAAATCTCATGGACACAGGTCTCCTCTTTCATCATCTACCCTTGTCGGAAATGGTTACAAAAGGGATCATCACGGACGCGTTGTAATTGCAAGCAAATCAGGCTACCAATCCGAGGAATCTAATGAATTCTTGCCACCGAAAATTAAGGTAAAGAAAAACGTGGACCAATCCCAAGCGGAAGAGCTGTTTGAAACTCTATACGGGTTTCATGGCTTGGTTGAGGATGATGAACATTATTTAGACGACGGAATGCCACATCCAAAAAACGAATATTTTTTTGATGCTGTTCAAGATGACTCCAAATCTGCTCAGTTTGCATCAGAGAGTGATTCGGACTATTTAAGTTATGAAGAATAAGAATAATGTTTGTCTTAGGAAAATAAAATCTACGGCTTTCCAAATTAAACATTTGTATTGTTGCTAGTTATTTATAGCTATATAGAAACCATTTTTTTAAAACTGAATTGTACTGACTAAAAACTTCCATATATACCTACCCTCTTTTTCCTTTCAGTTACCTAGATAAAAGTAGATACTATCAAAACCTTAGAAAAGAACGGTTTCGAAGGTATATTTTTAATGCCAAAAGCGAAAGGTATGGCTAACCTGTAGAGTTGTAGAGTGTGTTTGTTCAGCGATTGCTCAAATAATACATATTAAAAGTACCCAAGTAGACCACATCACTTCTCCTCCCTTTGAGCAAATACCAACGGAGAAGTCATAACGTCACAAATATCAATTTACATTCGAAAAAGAGTGGATGTGACATTCACACCCTAAGCAAATACTAGGTTCATGAATAACTCCTAAATATCTATCTAAACGACTGACTTGTAAGCTCTTTTGCTAAGATACACCAAAATCAAGAGTGTAACTGGTGAAGAGGTTAACCCAATCGATTTTGAATCTGGAGGTTAGTGGTTCGAGTCCAAAATCGTCATATTTGCCGTGTAATTTCAAGCTGTACACTAGAGCAGCAAAATACCTAAAAAGAAAATTGTTTTAATTGTTTCGAAATAAAAACTTGAGAATTTTTTCTTTCAATAAATATTTTTTTTTTTTATCAACAATAACAACAAAGCAAATAGTTAACAAACAAACAAAAATACGTCTGACTAGATTCACAGAAGGTGGCTAGGTAAAAATTAACATGGATGAAATAAATTGAAAATTATACATTAAAAAATGAATGAAATAAAATCAAATAATAAAATATCAAAGAGAGCTAACTATGAATATAAAAGGCATTAATAATGAAAATAATGATATATCACAGTGCTTTTTGAGCCTAAATTAACTGGTTTAGAGAAGTTAATGAAACTGAAATTTAGATCAATAGGGGGAAAATGAAAAACAGATCGCTTTTTTGTTTTACAATTAGAAATGTTCCAGTGGTATACGAAGGAGATAAAAAAGAATTTGGTCGATTGCGAAAACTTCAAATTGGTTTGTAATTTGGTGGGTGTAAAAATTGGTAGGTAATTCAGTATGAGTAGGTAATTCGAAATGTGTAATTCTGTGGCTGTACAAATTGGTAGGTAATTCAGGATGAGATTAGGTAATTCGGGTTGTGCGAAAATTTTGATTGGATAGGTAATTCGGTGGGTGTAAAAGTTGGTAATTCAGTATGAGTCGGTAATTCGAAATGTGTAGTGGGCAAAATTCGGTGGTTGACGGATAGGTAATTTGGAGTTTGTGTGTAAAAATGGGTAGGAAATTGGGTGTGTAAAAATTTATATGTGACGGTGACGGGTAGGGGATTGGATAGGTATGTGTAAAGAATCTATTTTGTAAGTCGGTAAAGGTTGGGTAAATTTGGGGTTTAGGGCAAAAACGGACAACAGGTTTCGTAAAAAAATAAAATAGGTATTTGAATGAGTAACTTCGATATTGTTGATTTTGACTTTTGTTCGATGTGTTTCTTTTTGTTATAAATACCTTGCCAAAGAATTCTGCGTAGAACTCGTATAGTTTGTATTTACGATTGATTATTCGAAAATTATTTGCTTCAAATCATACATTGGATAGATTTCAGGTGTGATTGAGAGTATTTAATTGCTTCTCTAAAAACATGGTTTTTTGGGAAGAGGAAGAGGCAGGGGCAGTGGAGCTGGCAGGGGTAGAGGAGCTGGCAGGGGCAGGGGCAGAGGAGCTGGCAGGGGCAGAGGCAGAGGTTTTGGAGCTGGTTTACTACATGGCACAACAATGAATGTTGGCTTGGCAATAACCTCAGGAACTTCTTCAATCACGAAGCTTGGTTTGACCAGGGTGGTGGGAACATCTTGGATAATGAATTCGGGTTTGGTAATGGTTTCAGTGACTTCTTCTACGACGAAGGATGGTTTGGCCACAGCAACGTTGGATTCTTGGATGACAAAGTTTGGCTTGGTGATGACTGAAGGGGCTGGAGCCAGTTGGAAAGATGGCACAGTGATGGTTTCAGGTACAGGCACAACTGAGAATTCTGGTTTGGAAATGGTTTCAACGACTGGTGTCACAACGAAGTTTGGTTTCACTACGGTTTGTACAACTTCTTCAATAGCGAATGAGGGTTTGTTCACTGGCACTTGTTGGGGTTGGACAACGAATTCAGGTTTGACGATGTTCTCAACAACTTCTTGGACGGCGAAAGATGGTTTGGAAATTGGAGTTGGTACTGGAGCGACAGAGAAGACTGGCTTAGCAATGGGAGTTGGCACTGGGGTTGGTGTGAAGATTGGCTTGTTCACAACTTGTACATTTTCTTGAATCACGAATTCTGGTTTTGGCACTGGGATAACTTCTGGTTGGACAATGAACTCTGGCTTAGCGACTGGAATGACAGTTTCTTGCAGGACAAAGTTTGGTTTGGGTAGTGGAGTTGGAACTGGGGTGACAGCGAATTCTGGTTTAGCAATCACTTCTGGAACCTCAGCCACGGAGAAAGTTGGTTTGGTAATTACTTCTGGCACTGGGACAGTGTTGAAGACGGGTTTGACGATTGGGGCTCCCAGAGGTTGTGGCTGAACAACGAAAGATGGTTTCTGCAAAACTTGTGGTACATCTTGAATAATGAACTCTGGTTTGGTGATGTACTCGGTAGCTTCTTCAACTACGAATTCGGGCTTCACAACTGGGGTTGGCACAGATTCAATGACGAATTCAGGCTTGACCAAAGTTTGGACGGATTCAGTGACAACGAATTCGGGTTTTGTGATGACAGATGGAACATCTTGGACGATGAACTCTGGTTTGGTGATGGTCTCCACAACAGGCTGAATCTGCACGTTGGGTTTAGTGATGACTTGTGGGACTGGTTCTATCACAAAGCTTGGCTTTGACACAACAGTGGCAGCACATGGTGGAGGTGGGAGGGGTAGTGGTTTAGGGAGGAGAGCAGGAGGAGGCAGGAGTGCTGGTTTGGGGAGAAGAGCTGGAAGGGGGAGAGGGGGAAGGGGCAGAGCGGGAGGGGGAAGGAAAGGCTTGTAGGGCTGCAGAAGTGGTTGCGCTACAACAACTGCAATCTGGAAAAAAGGAGAAAATATAATATTAATACGTGCGGACTTTAAACCTCCATAAATTTAATGCACTTGAACATAGATAGCAACAATATTGAATAACTAGGCAGCTACTTTTTTATTGGAAAAAAATAGATCAAATGCAACCTTTAACAATTATCATCACTTTTCGTCATACAATATTAATTGCCCTTCCTTGAAGAGCCCTTGCTTGAAAAAATTCAAAAGTAAGATACAATTCATTTAAAGAAGTTATGAGATTAAGAAATGTACTTAGGTAGGTACTCAAAACATTGAATGCACCTATTTTGTGAGTTAAAAGTCTGTAATTTAATTAATATTTAGAATTAGATAGTTTCAAGTAGTTAGCAAATTGACTTACCTGCAGTCCTACAAATGCTAACAAGGTGTTCATGGTGAGAGAAGTGAAGAACCAGTGAAGTTTCAGTAACAATATTGAACATTTTATACTCACATTTCAAGTCGATAAGAAAAATCTGCACAGATTACAGATTGCAAGGTATATTGTTTAGAGAAAATAGCTAGAAAAGAAGGTAAAATTGTCGGATGCAAAATCTGTGTTGCGGGTAGTTTACTATCCCGTTTCATAAATTAAGAATTCTAGAATATGTACCTACATCTTATTAGAAATAGGTACTGTACTATGTAACTATGTATTGCCTACCAAGTAGGTATACCTCAGAGGTATCTAGCCTTTCTTTTTAGACTTCTCCATTAGTAGGTAGGTTCCTACCCACCCCACCATCAAAGCGTAATCTTTAACACCAAAATTTTTCGATCGTCTCCATTTGTACCACGATTTAGGTCTGTGAAATGCCTGGTACCTATCTAAATACCTACGGAAAGTGTCCTGGGGAAATTCCAGATACAATGGATACTATACTCATCGCGGATGGGATGGTTTTCAGATTGTGCAGTTTTAGTAAAGCGAAAGCTTTCTTTGTTTCTCTGGGAAACTAAGATTTCACTACCTGATTTAGGTGAATAAAAACCGAGATAAAATTCTTCTTATTTGAGAAAGAATGTCATAAGTGGAGAGATACTGTTATCAATGTAGCGATAATCGCAACGATCAAGATTCTTCTTATGTAGAGGACTCTGGTGAATACTTGTGAACTTCTTTCAGGCGAAAGACCAACGTGATCTCTCTACCAGGTTGCTCGTTCCTAGCTATTAGGTCTTCTTCTTCTTCTTCTTCCTGGTCTTTTTCTTATTTGAATAGGGTCGGCGTTCCTAGTCAGTCTTCCAGACAACCCTTCCTTCCCCTTCCAGAAAGTCCTAGAATATTATTAGGTACCTACCTTTTTTAATGTACCTCGGCACCACTTTCGCATTACGAGTACTTCAAGGCACATGCTTTTTTTACAATTACCGAGGTACCTACATCAAAGATTAGAATTTCTCAAGTAGGTATGGGGGTAGGTTTGAGCAGGTTCAGCGGCTGCAAAAGTCTTTTGTCAGTACGATGACTATGAAAAGGTGAAAGTCAAAGAAGGACTTTGAATTAGATCTTCCGTGACTTGCTTATTATTAAAAGGACCAGGTGTTTTGTAAGCTTCAAGCTTCTGAATCTCGAACGGTCTGACCGATTTTGATGAAATCTGGGTAAAAGTGTTCAACAGATAAAGGGAATTTGATCATCCGTTTTTACTTTCCTTATCCTACAGGAAGGAAAGTAATGTAATCGGGTCAAATTTTCGACGGTCAGTTTTTAGTGCCAAAACACGTCTCGAGGTCCCTAAGGACGGCGAAAGATGGTTTGGAAATTGGAGTTGGTACTGGAGCGACAGAGAAGACTGGCTTAGCAATGGGAGTTGGCACTGGGGTTGGAGTGAAGATTGGCTTGTTCACAACTTGCACGTTTTCTTGGACCACGAATTCTGGTTTTGGCACTGGGATAACTTCTGGTTGGACAATGAACTCTGGCTTAGCGACTGGAATGACAGTTTCCTCCAAGACGAAGTTTGGTTTGGGTAGTGGAGTTGGGACTGGAGTGACAGCGAATTCTGGTTTAGCAATCACTTCTGGAACCTCAGCCACGGAGAAAGTTGGTTTGGTGATTACTTCTGGCACTGGGACAGTGTTGAAGACGGGTTTGACGATTGGGGCTCCCAGAGGTTGTGGCTGAACAACGAAAGATGGTTTCTGCAAAACTTGTGGTACATCTTGAATAATGAACTCTGGTTTGGTGATGTACTCGGTAGCTTCTTCAATTACGAATTCGGGCTTCGTAACTGGGGTTGGCACAGATTCAATGACGAATTCAGGCTTGACCAATGTTTGGACGGATTCGGTGACAACGAATTCGGGTTTTGTGATGACAGATGGTACATCTTGGACGATGAACTCTGGTTTGGTGATGGTCTCCACAACAGGCTGGATCTGCACGTTGGGTTTGGTGATGACTTCAGTCACTGGCTCTACCAAGAATGTTGGCTTCTCTACCACGACAGCTGAACAGGGTGGGGGAGGGATAGGTGCGGGGAGTGGCAAAGCTGGTGGTGGGTATGTCAGGGCAGGTGGTGGTGGGAATGCGAAAATTCCGCAAACCTGAAATGGAAGAAATATTGTTAGTACAATTCGCAATTCTTTTATTTTTAATTAAAAAACCGAGTATCTTTTCATAAGATGGACCATTTTTTCATGCTAAATATCAGAGGCGTGGACTTGTACATATTAATTATAATAAATAAAAAGAAAATTCTCTTACCTGCACCAGTGCCAGACAAACGCTTAGTGTCAGCTTCATGATTTTAAATTAGATTTAAAATCTGCTACCAACTGTGTCCACTCTTTGTGAAGTATGATCGCTAACACCTGGTTGTCATAATTTATATACAACAATCAACTAGTCTTCAAAATCTCGGTTTACATACGAAAACACGTTTATTTTTCATACCTGAGTGATAAAGAGATCTATCTTGGTAATCTTCAGATAAATCTTGTCAGCAAAATTTATCGAGAGCTTAAGGAGTAGGTATCTGACGTGATCGTAATTGACGGGTAAGGAAAATGATTTTTCCGAGGAATATATGCAACGTGAAAATGCTATATTATTAGTGGGTTTAGGTACGACAACTATTTTTCGCTCATAACGAAACATTCCTTTTCTGATAAAATCAACGAAAGTCAAAATAAGTAGAAACTCAGCTGGCAGTGGTAGAGGAGCTGGCAGGGGCAGTGGTAGAGGAGCTGGCAGGGGCAGTGGTAGAGGAGCTGGCAGGGGCAGAGGTAGAGGAGCTGGCAGGGGCAGAGGTAGAGGAGCTGGCAGGGGCAGAGGTTTTGGAGCTGGTTTACTACATGGCACAACAACGAAAGTTGGTTTGGCAATAACCTCAGGAACTTCCTCAATCACGAAGTTTGGTTTGACCAGGGTGGTGGGAACATCTTGGACAACGAATTCGGGTTTGGTAATGGTTTCAGTGACTTCTTCTACGACGAAGGATGGTTTGGCCACAGCAACGTTGGATTCTTGGATGACAAAGTTTGGCTTGGTGATGACTGAAGGGGCTGGAGCCAGTTGGAAAGATGGCACAGTGATGGTTTCAGGTACAGGCACAACTGAGAATTCTGGTTTGGAAATGGTCTCAACAAGTGGTGTCACAACGAAGTTTGGTTTCACGGAACTTTATGCCTGGCCAAACCGCTCATCCGATTGCTATGAAACTTTGTCAACTTATTGCTTGCACTCCCGTGAAGGTTATAGGCTACGCTACTTTCCGGTTCGTTTTTGTTAAGCTACGCCGAGCAAGACCACTAAATGGATGAGTGACATGAACGGCCATGCCTTAAGGATTTACTAGCAGAAATCTGGAGCGAAGCGACGGATTTCGGCTAGTAGTTTTAAATAGAAAGAAAAGTATCTAGATATTGTTCCCCCTTCTTTTAGACCTAGGTACCCAAATAGAAACCAGTGGGACAATCTGTGTATTTTAGTTGTGAGTCTTTTTGGTCAGGAAAAAAAAAAAAAAAACAGCTATTGCTATGACCAGTTACAGCTAGATAGAAATATGTACGATGTACCTATCAAAATAAAAATAAAGATACAATACAATTTTATCAATTTAAATGCTGATTTCATGTGGAGTGAAATGTTTATTTTTACAATGGAAAATAAATAAGGTTATGTACATGGGACATGTGGGGTATATGGAATTTTATGCTAAATTTGAGACTAGTATATTAATTTGAAAATGACTTAGATTGCACTCGTCTATAGACAGAACAAACAGGAAGGAGGTGAAGAGAGAAGTGATCACCAAACGAAAAGTCACCTACTTCAGCCATCAGCCATTTTGTTCTAAATTGTACTTTTGGCTATTTCGGCGTCTTTTCACTTTTTGATCGACAGAGAATGACCATTAAAATACGGCAGAGTGCAGGCTGTGATGTCTAAAGGGTGAATGTTAGTGGGAATTTGAGAAAGAAAAGTGTTTTCAATGTTATTTTGCTACTGACTATGGAAGAATGAGTTTTGGTACTTTTGGTGTATATCAAAAATCAAAATGGGTACTGTGTAGTTTGTATGTGGATCAGAAAAACTATGAATTTTGCAAACGAATTACTTTAGAGGGGAACTGAAGGAAATCTTTTTAACATTGGAAATGATTCTGAGTATTCAAATGGTACGAAGAAATGAAAAAATTGAGACTACAGAGTTTACCTTGCTGAAATACAGCATGGAAAGCCTAAATGTGTGTGTGTGTGTGTGTGTGTGTGTGTGTGTCTGTCTGTCCTTCTGTCTGTCTGTAAACAAAATATCTCGAGAACGCGGTAAGAGCTAGAGACTTGAAATTTGGCATGCAGCTGTCAAATGTGACAATGATGTGACACAAAACTTTTGGTTAGGATAGGTGCTGCAGATGGTGGCATTTCGGCCGCTTTTTGGCGTCTTTCGACCACTTTTTGGCGGTTTTCAGCTATACTGACTAAACGGTTAGAGATATTATAAAAATTACAATAGAAGAACACCCAAATAAGCATCTTTCAATACGATAAGGAAAGTCGTGTGATGTTCACATCAGATTTTTGAATCCCGTTATGAAATCTACAGCTTACGGAACTCGTAGAATAACTAGATATTCTAGTGGCTCAGAAAAATACCTAGCTTCTACCAGGCCCTAGGAGGTTCAAATTGGCCGAAATCTAAGAGGAAGAACGGACTAAAGCCTCACACATACCTCATTTCGAGATGAAAAGTTAGTTAATGAGTTGCATTAACTGTGGCAAGGAAGTGAGGGGAAGAAAAGGGCGCCGAAGAAAAGATGGAAGGATTATGTGGGTCAAGACTTGAGTGAGAAAAATTTAACAGGGCAGGAGGTAAACAATAGGGCTGCCTGGAAGGGATTGACAAGACACTCCGACCCTATTTAAGTAGGAAAAGACTAGGAAGAAGAAGAAGAGTTAATGAGTTGCATACAAATGCACATACCTAAGTCTTGGAAAGCTGGTTCTAATAACTTCTAAACTGGCCTACAGCCAGTATTGCTTTAGTTCCCCTGGGCCGCCCTTCAAATATGTTGAATACGTACTTTTGCAAATTTCATGAAAATCGGCAAAATGATGTCCCGTATAATCCAATTTAAAAATAAATTCGCCAGGAGATCTTAAAGACAGTTTGGCATCCAATGTAGTCTGTTTAGCGTTATCCAGGGTGCACCAATGTGGAGGAAGACTACTCACACCCAATTTAAAAATAAATACACTCCATACGATAAATAAAAAATGTCCCGTCACTTCCAGCAGAAAATGTTAGGGGTCTCTTTATTAAAGTTATAAATAAATTTTAGAGCCAAATCCCTGGTTTCTCAGTTGTTCCGTTTTCTTCCGCGTATCCGAACATATACGTAAATAGTAGATACCTTTCTTCTTCTTCTTCTTCTTCTTCTTCTTCTTCTTCTTTTCATTTGCCTATTCCTGTGTTCAGGCGAGGTCGGCGTTTTTTCTTCAGCCTCTCAATTAATCAGCCCTGGGGTGATTGCTTTGGGCTACAAAAATTTACGAGTGGATGCCCTTCGCACTCAACCTTTGCTACATATTTCTCCATCAAGGGGAATTTCAAGCTGATATCCTCCCTGTTCAAAGTCCTCCAGCCAGCCCGAAATAGGACCTTTCTAATAGTGCTTAATAAAGTTATAAAGTCTATTTCTTTAGCAAGGAAAATTTCAGACTGATATCCCCCTTTTAAAGGCCCCCAGTCAGACTAAACATCCAAAAAGGAGTGATTGCCTAAATAAAAAATAACTCTAGATTTAAAGGAGTTTGCCAATAATTAACTATATTCGGTAGGCACCTATATTCTATTTACTGCTCCCGTATAAACGGGCAAAGACGAAAAACAGTCAGTGGTGAAATATTATTATCTAATATATAAAAATGAATGTGTGTTTGTTTCCCTATTTTTTTTTTTTTTTTTTTTTTTTTTAAATCATAAAACAAGGCACATAAACCTAAATTTTTTCAGGGTTAAGGTTCAATGAAAGTGAAAACTTTTTTTGTTTAATAAAAACTACAAGCAATAACAAATAGGTAGGTAATGCATCAGTAAAATGTAAACACAAACACAGTACCATCCCGTCTCAGTACCAGGGGCAGTTTCAATTCAACCTTCACAAGAGGATATTAAAAGTTCCACTAGACTAAATTTTACTAACGCTTAATAAAGTGAAAGAAGATGGTATCTTTTGCTAAGCTTTGAGTAATAAAACAACCTCAGTAGTTTAATGGACTTTGGATCTGGAGGTTGATGTTCAAGTAAGTTTTGGCACCAACCGTTAATTTAAATCAGGTACCAAAGTAAAATTAGGTTTACATGAAGGGTGACACCAGAAAAGGGGACAAAATGCAACTACTCAGGGACAGTTGTGACAAAATTTACCCTTGAGGGTTCTTGTAGTTGTAGCGGCTTTAGCTCTCGCCGAATGGTGTTGGCAGAGTACCTAGAGGGTGAATGGTAGTTATGAAAGGCCTTTCTTCCCCTTAACCAAGTACTGAATTTCGAACCTGTTATGCTGAGTAACTGTGGATGAACAAAATTCATAGTAATATGCATTGAGTCAGCAAATTTTCATATTCTTTTCTTACCTATCTATTAGCTTACGAATAGATATGATTATTCTACATTCAGTACATAGCAATGACATTGGACGTTATGTAATTTTATCAAACCGTGAGATACTTATCACATTATCAATCGTAATTATACTATCATCACGGTATGCACCTTATTGTTTCTAGAAGTAAAAAACTAGGGACTTTCTTAACCTTATGACAGCTCAACTTGTAATTTTCAAAAATATATAGGTAACTACGAGTAACATTCTCATAGCTACAAGACCAAAGTACAACCTACTCAGACCATTTTTGGTAAATTAGGACAGCAGTAGGGAGATACCCTGATAAATTAAAAGAGCTAATACGCTTTCAATATAATTTAGGTGTTTTTATTTTTACATCAATATAATAGGTTTCCATTTTTAATATAGAAGAGTTTCTTGTGTTCTATAAGGGTAAGAAAAAATCAAGGACGAAGAGAAAATAGTTGATAGGATCTTTCGGCCGTTGTAAAAATAAAAGATACGGTGATAAAAATAAAATAAATTTAAAATATTTTCCTACTTTTTCTATTTAAACTGTAAACACAGCCAGTTGCCAAGATACCAAAAAAAGGGTATCTAAAAAGGTGGAAACCTTACAGGACAGAAAGATGAAAACCTTCCACCAAGCACTTAGAGAACACAAAAAACATCAACATTTTACATCAAAATAATCATCTTGGACTAAATAAATTACAAAATATAATAGTACGTAAAGTAGAGTTTATGAATATTGAAATCTTAAAAACTGTTCCTGTTCTTTATTAAATTTAAGTTTATTGATTAATATTATTATTAAAAGCAGAAATATTCAACAGGAGAGCACAGTACATCTCCAAGAGTTTATCATGTGGGATAGAATATGTAATAATTTTTTAATATATTTCCCTCTTTTCTCTAATTTTTATTCGAGGCTGCCCAATTTGGAAGTTTTTTCAATATAATACAATGCTTTCATGTTGAACACTTCTGATATGAAGAGATGGGGATATAGAAAGATTAGGAAGGATAAGGGACATTATTTTATGTTTTGAAGGTTCAAAAACGAAAAAAAAGGATCTGATTTGAGCAATACAAAATATACCTTCAGACATTGTAAACTAGTGTTCTTATATTGAGATTACCTGTCCTATTTCGAGCGTCTAATAGTGAACTTATTCTACACTTAATAAAATTGTTCTGGCCTCCTTACTGTCCACATTGATCTACTTCTTCAATACAGAAGTTATCAACTTTGACTGAGTAATATGTAATATGCTACACAAATAATAAATTAAATAAATATGGCAGACAGTAACTTTAAAGAGTACCACTTCAATTTCATGAAGAAGACAGCATATCTATTATTTATACAAATACCGTAACTTCATATTCCTCTGAAGATCCTTATTTGGGTAGACATCAAGAAGAAAGATAAAAAGACAAGGTAAAGGTACATTTAACATTAAATAACAAGAATATTTATCATATAATATGCAAAGTATAGTAATAATATCGAATCTACTACCGTTTATAATATAACTTTACTTGGAAACTTCGCAGAATCATACCATCCTTCTTTATTTTTGATGTTTTTAAATATAACGACCTACTTCACTTCAGCAACATCAGATTTTTTTTTTTTTCGTTCGTTAATTTTTTTCTTCTAATTACAAATTATGAACAATATTCTCTTCTCAGAGAAACCTGTCAATAGTGGACAGATTTTCCCTTTGTTCTCTCATCTCTTTTGCCTTCATTTCTCTAAATAATGTTCTTCAAGTTTCGGATAACCATGCGCGACCCAAATTATGAATAAACTTTTTACTTCTTTACAAAATAATGAAACTGAACCACTCTGACGAAGTTTCCATTGAAAAAAATGTAGGTAATTAAAAAGAGGAAGGAAAAAGAAAGGAATAAAAGGAGGCTCCAAAACTCAGAACGGGCAAAACAAAATATATAGAAGGATGGTTTTCAACATCGAATGGAGGGTGAGAAGAAATGAGTAGATTATGTATTGCGGATTTTCCCGGGGACGTAGTTTTTGTCGATGGTGGGTTCCTGAAGGAACATGTGTAGACATCTTTCATTCTGAGCGAGAGGGTGGCCTGCGATCCTGAAAATAAGAAATGTACAGGAATTTTCCTCATTAGTTTCTGGCCCCCCATTGCACTTTCCTTATCTGTAAGTGAGTTCTACAGTTCACCGAACTATTATGACCTCTATAATTCCTACCCACATATGCACCACCTCTAATTACCTCTAAATACATATTGCCCCCTCTAATTCCCTTTAAACTCTTTTGACACTTACTTGTTGATGAATGTTTCTAAGCCTTTTCTTCGGTCCTCTATGAATTCTTCCTCGAAAATGCCATCGTCCCCACGGAAGGGCATTTGACGTTTCCACGCTTTCCCCGGTAAAGGAGGCACCACAATCTGAAAAAACGGGAGAGATGATATTGTGATAACATCAAGAGTGATTGACAAATGAACACAACCGTTGTCAACTTGGAGATGATTTTTTTTTTTTTTTTTTCACAAAAATGGTTTTAAAAAAAAACACACCCGTTTTCAGTGGGATGTTTTTTTTTTTTTTTTTTTTTTTTTTTTTTTTTTCAAGGGCAGAAAATATTTACATGAGTACTGAAAAATGAATAGCTTACATATTCGTGCATTTGGATTGATAGTACATAATCTCATTAATCTTCTTTTACTGCGCTAATATTATTAATACTCGTACGTATGACTTGTCATAACGTATGTGAAGAAAATCTCACATCTACAGTGTACTTTGATACTCGAACCCTAAACCCTCAAGTAACAAGTCCCCAGATGTCCGCTGCCAAGTTTACCTTACTATCACGTTCCAATTCATTCCTCAGCCACTCAAAATCACTGTATCTGCGCCTCACGTTTGAATCCTTTGTCTTGAATACAGGCAGATTCGTCTGGAAGAAAATAATCAGCCAATCAGATTAAAGCACAGTTTGCCGGTCTCTGAAGTTGAATGGGTAAAATGCTCAGAGGTCGTGGGTTTGAATTAATGCCTAAGGCATTTTTTTAATCCATCCCTCAGAAGAAATAGTTAAGAGATCAAAAAGAACTTGAAATAAATGAGTATTCCAAGCCTCGACAGAGATTCAACCAGCGCTATCCTATTAACTGGAAGCAAATATACAATTCCATTTCTGTCAACTGTAACCAAATATTCAATTCCTAACTGGAACCGAAATTAAATTCATTTCCTTTTAAGTTGAACAATATTGTTCATCGTCCTCAACACAGAGGTTCAAGTACACAAAAACCACCCATTTTGTTGAAGAGAGCAATGTGTATTTTCCGTCCTAGACATTTCATCTAATCCTTCCAAAGTATTGAAAACAACCTCGCCTCACTTTCATTTCCTGATAAGATTACATACTCTTTCTCCTCACTGATGCACTTGAAAAGAATGGAAAAACATGTGAGTAAACAGACATTTTCCTCACAAAGCTTGGTATATTTGAAATACGAAGACCAATATGTAATATATGCAAGAACATGTACGACAGAACAATGATGATAATAGGAAGTTGAAGAGTTTCTATGGAAACTGAAATCCCAATATCAATATGACGTAGGTGCTACAGAGTGTTGGGAAAAATAATCTTCTTGTGAACAATTTTCTAGGAAGATTCGTGATGTTTCCTTGAAGAGGAAAGGTTCTTCTCGTTTGAAACTTGATCACATGAAAAACACCTGTTACCTCTCATTCGATCAGATTATGGTAACCTTTGTGCCACTGTACCAGGCATAATACAAGCAACTATTACCTAGTTAAAGACAAACTTCATGGAATCAAATATACGAAGTACTGTTTCAATCTAAATTTCACCTCTAGGAAACATTTTGAAAACGAGGTGGCACAAGAGATACTTAACCTTTTTTTATGCCCATATCAAAATAGTTATATCCTTCTTGCTATGTTCAATTCAACCATTATTGACTGCATTTACTAAGTCAATATCTTCGGTCTAGGAAAGGGGTCGATTTCGTACTCTAATCGTCTAATCAACATCTCAATACATATGATAAGCTTATCTCAACTCTAAATGAACGTGCAGTCTTTAATGTTGCCCTACGAATTCAATAGGAACTGAGATGAGACTCTAGATAAGTCATTTAAATGAGACCCATGATTAGAACACTATATTTAGGGCTATGTGGTATGTTCTGGAGTCATTAAAAACTCTGCCAACACAATGTATAGCAAGGAAGAAAATACACAACAAAAAACGTCATTCAATAAGAAATTACCCAAGTTAATCAATTGGAGTTGAAATTACATAAATGAGTCATTAAATCCAACATGTAGTCTGTCATTATATAATTGTGCTTCCCTGATACTAATAATTAATATCAGAGAATACCTAGTTCATATTGATAAGTAAGTATTTAAGTGCTATTAGTCCATTGTGAATGGGTCTCATTGAATCTTTTAATATTGGGAAAGTAAGTAGGTACTTGTATTTTTCAATGTACCTTTTAAATACTTCTTGAAAGGTATAATAAAAATCTGGTTTAATTAACAATCAATTGATCCAAGATAGACTGATCTGCCTTACTGAGTTGACCAGAGGACAAGAGAGGTAATAATTTATTCTCAAGTAGGTACCTACATACATAGCTGAATGAAAGATGTCTACACATGAAGTACCCACCTACATAGCTTACAGATACTTAATTAAATAAATTTGTAAACTCTTTCTTTTACTTAAAATAAATTGAACAACCTGCATGTAAACAAAATCAAAGTAAACATTAAAACTAATCACCTTTACTTACCTGTCTATGTTTGATTTGTGACAGTTCAACTCATGACTGGTAGTCCCTGACTCATTAGTCTCATTAGACACACAGAGACATGACTCATTAGAAAACTATGTAATTATTGACATAGGTCAAAAGATAGGTATTTTTTCTTAAATAAAAAAAATAAAAAAAAAAAAACATATATTTATCCACCCCCAGTTTTTTAATCTTATTTTAATTAACTCTATGTTGTCCATTATTAGACAGGAGGGTCAAGTTCCTGACATTTGAAAACATCAACTTGCACAGAAGCCCTTAAGTTTAGTAGAACTTTTCAAATTTTCAGAATAAGATCAAATGTTTGGAACATACTATGGGCTATTACTTATCTACTTTTAGGCATCTCAATAAGAATTATGTTACTATTGTGAGGTATGAGGATATTGAGTGAAGATTCTCTGCACTCATATCTGCTTGTTTTATTCAGAGTGGGCTGGGCAGGTAGAAGAATGAATGTTATTATAGAATTATTTTAGGCACTACTATGGTGATCTTATTTCAAGAAAAAATAAAGGTACTTACTTTCATTCTAACTTCATAATCAGTGTATCTTTTCTTAGCAACTCCATGTGTGATTGGATTGACAACATCTATTTCTAAGAAGTTAGCAGGAGCTGCGTATGCATCATCTAAGGTTTGCTTTTTAACATGTAAACGTTTGGTTGCTTCTGCTGTTGTGTCTACCATGATCTGGAAGAAAAAGTACGATAACATATTTGCTTAGCTTTTCTGGATGAATCTTGATTCTTTTGACTCTCTTGATTCAGACAAAAAAAAAAAAAATAAATACACCTAACAACTTGACTTGTACTTGCACCAACAACCTCCAGATACAAAGTCAATAATAATAATAATTAAATATTATTATGAAAAAGGTGTCCCACTGAACATTGAGCATTCACTTTGATAGCCTCAAGTTATCGAGTAACACGGACCATAACTTTAACAAAAGCATTTTGGTGTTGAACTTAGAATAGGGTTGTCAATGATAAATAATTACCTGTATTTATTAGTCTAAATTAGTAGGTTCTGAGATGTACGGACTTTCTGGAGAATTCTTCAGAATACAATATGGAATGTGTTTGAATACAGTAGCTGGATTTGATTAGAGAGAAAAGAACAGTCAAGAGGTTAACTAAGCTAAAAATAAATCACAGTTATTAGACTTTTATTGAGTATTTTATTGAATTCACAAAAACTTTTCACATGCTAGGTTTTAAACAAAATTTTGCTAGATAAGAAACAAAAAGATTTTCAATGGGTAGGTAGGTATTGCAACAGTGGTGTGAACAGTAAACTTTGGATTTGTCACTGAGATGAGGGACAAAAGACGGAAGAAAATCTAGAATATCTAGGACTTTACACTTCAAGTGTTTGAACAAAAAGGTAGAATAAAACTTTCCGAAAGAAACTTTCTAGACTTTTAACTTTTTTTTATTTCGTTTTTCTTTCTGATTCTTGAAATTCTTGAAAATGAAAAGAAAACTTGAATGAATGCGTACGGGAAAAAAAAAAGATTTTTTCCGGCTGTTTTCCTCCCATCAAATAACGCACCGTTTACACGTTCAACCCAACGAAGGGCAGTGTTTCACTTTTTATTATAGAGGTATTCCGATTAAAAAATAATATTATTTGACGTTATTTTTTATCTCCTAATTTGAATAGCTATAAAATATCTAATCTTATCTTATTTCCACCTTCTTATCTTAACAATTTTATTATTCTAATGATTTTTAATTTTTATAAATTTTCCGTCTCTTGACCATATTTTTACACGAGCCGCCTACACAGGAAACGCACAGAGAAAAATTCTTTTCAACCGCGCGAAATTTTGAATTTGTAATCATTTAATTTACATGATTTCCACCGGATATTTGAATCAATTTTATCGATGGCTAATCCTAATCAATTTGCATTAATTTACACTCCTAGGCTTGAGTGATATGGTGTTATGCAATGTTGAGTTGATTAGGGTTTTGCTTAGTTGGAAAAAAATCGCAGGCTTGATAAGCTTGTAGTGTTTGTAATAAAACGACATAGGTACCTACTTAGAAGAAAGAAGTGTTCCAGTTTTTTGGTGCTCTGAAAATGGGAGCTAAAGTTTCTAGGACAGATTTTGAATGGACCTACACTGAAGAGCCCCATGCCTCTCGAAGGAAGGAAATTCTCAGTAAGTATAAGTTATTGAAAAAGTGTGATGCCTATAAGGAAGAAATTATTATGCAATCAATATTGGTAGAGAGCAATAGGTTTTAACATCAGTTTTGCAAGTAAATTATATGAAACATTTGTGTTCGGACTGTAAGAATCTATACCTGATCGTATTGTACCAATAACTCATGTCTTTTAAAATCTGGAATATTAAACTTTAACTCTGTTTCCCTCCACCAGAGAAATATCCCGAAATCAAGAAACTCTTTGGCTCTGATCCCAAATTCAAGTACATTGTATTGAGCATGGTGTTGGTTCAATTTGTTTCGATGTACTTTCTCCGGAATGTCTCATGGCCTGTTCTTCTTACTGTGGCATACTGCTTTGGCGGTGTTATCAACCATTCTCTAATGTTGTGTAAGTTATTTTTCTTATCATCACTAAATAGGTAGAAAATAACCAGTGCCCACCATGTATTGTGGGTAAATATTGAAGTCAGCTAACAGCTAACCAATAATTTGTAAACTTTGAGCTCTTTGTGTTTTTGACTTCCTCTCTCCCTCCTCTGTTTGTACATTCCCTCCTTTTTTTCATAACTTGAGGTTCTGACATGATATGAAATTGGCTTCTTTTCAGCAATTCATGAGATGGCTCACAACCTAGCTTTTGGACATTCCAGACCTACTGCCAATAGGATATTATCTTTGATAGCAAATCTACCAATTGGGATTCCATTTGCCATAACATTCAAGTACTATCACCTTGAACACCATAGGGTAAGTTTATTGGTATTATAGGTACCTATATTAAAAAATAGTTGATAGTTTGTTATAAAGATAGTTAGTTGATAGTTTGTCATTTACTCATTTTAAAGATTTTCTGCATGCAAATCTTTGGAATAACCTTCCTTTCTTTCCTCTTTATACAAACTTTTGTGAACTACCTATCATCTGTGATGATACTTCTTAGGTCAGTATTTATGTGATTGGGGTCTACTATCTCATGTTAAAGTGTTTACTAACCTCTGAAAATGTTCTGTGACTGCCGAAACAGGCTCCAAGTATTCTTAGAGTTTAACAAACACTGTCACATGATAGTTTAGAACCAGAAACTAGTACTTTACTCTAATCATACCCCAATGCTGTTTCAGTATCAAGGAGATGAAAAACTGGACACTGATATTCCTACATACATGGAAGCCAGATTGTTCTGCACAACTTTTGGAAAATTCATTTGGGTTTGTTTGCAACCGTTCTTCTACGCTTTTAGACCAATATTTACCTATCCCAAAGCCCCAACAGCGTTGGAACTGTTCAATACTGTTGTTCAAATATCTTTTGATGTGTTCATTTGTTACTTCTTGGGTAAGTAGAACTGTAACTTTACAGTGTCCTTTGGAAAAAATGAACATTGAAAAAGGGTCCCATATGAGGCTCTCAGAGTCCCAATTAAACCCTTTTTCAGGTACTTAATTTTAAATAATTTTATGGATTGTTATTGCAGAACAATCTAGGTACCTACCTAATTACTTAAATATAAAATTGTTGAGTTAAACTTGGACCTCATAACGCTCGGTCGATTAATATCATTTTTACCCTATATTTCCAGGAGGCAGAATGTTATCCTACATGCTCCTTGGATCTCTAATGGCCATGGGACTTCATCCTGTCGCAGGCCATTTTGTCTCAGAACACTACATGTTCAAGAAAGGATACGAAACCTATTCATACTATGGGCCATTGAATTGGATTACTTTCAATGTGGGATATCATAATGAACATCACGACTTTCCGGCTGTACCTGGTTCAAGATTACCCATGGTAAGGATTTTTATTTTTTAGGAATCGATTTGTTTGAATCGATTTTAGGAATCGATTTGAACATAATCTTGCAAATGGTCCGCCTCTGACTCATTTATGTCGAACCATTCCCCTAAATTATGAATCCTATGCCACGTACACCAGTGGGAATAAGGGGTTTTATGAGGGCATAAATACTTCGAAGGTTTTTCTTGTACTCAATCTGAATATTACGTGTGTAAGCCAAGTGTGTTGAAGTATCAGCTGAAGATAAACTTTAAAGTTAACCAAAAGGTGATGAAGGATCTTTTTCTAGACCTTTGTTCCAGTTTACCATCTAGAATAGAATAGGTGATATTTGATACTTGAACCGTTGTACTGAGTAGGTACGTGGACATTCATATCCACTATGCTACTGAGACTCTTTTCTTATTTTGGTAACAAACTTCATTTCTATTCCAGGTTAAGAAAATTGCCAGTGAATATTACGATAATCTACCTCAACATCATTCATGGAGTGCTGTACTTTATGATTTCGTTATGGACCCTGACATTGGACCTTACGCTCGCATGAAACGTAAACATCGCGGTTTGGATTAAATCTCATCTTTCTCCCCCCAAAGACAAACCTTTTTAAATTTTGTTCATTGTTTTCTTCGGTGCACAAGATCTCGTAGTATGACTTTTTTTTAACAAAGGACATCGGTAAGTACCTGCCATTTTTTATTTATGTAAAACTTTCTCAAGGAATACTTTAATTACCTAGCAATAAAATAATGTGAATTTCAGGTTTATCAATAAAGTTTATATGACAATTTGAGCTACATTACCCACCGATGTTTATCTTAATCACTGATTGTAGAAATTATTACTTCCTAAACTTTTTCAGTACGAAAAAAGAGGGAATCTCGGAAAATATCATAAATAGTATTATGCTTATTGCACTACGCTTCTAACCTATTTATAATTTTATTTGTTATGTATGTTATTAATGTTTTGTATTATTTATGAGTTAATAAAATTATATTTCGTAATTACATAATGTGAAATATTGCATTTCTTGTTGTTCAAGCTGTCGAAAGAAATCATCCATTCTTGGAGAAAAACTTGATTTCTGTGAATGATTATTATGAAAAATGATCGCAACTGAAATAATAACATGTCTCTTTAATTGGTAAATTTACATACAAGTATATTATGGGTTTAGAAATTAATGGAATATAAAGTTTTGTCCATGACAGTTATCATATTGAGTTGTAAAAGCATTTCTTAATTTTGTAATGAAGTGTACAAAGATTAGAGGGTACAAAGCCAAACCTTTGTGTCGTAGAAAGTAAAATAAAAATCCGAAATGAAAACAATCAAGTAACATGGTCTCGTAGAGTGTCTACAAAACTAGTGATGAAATGGGTTGTGTCAAGTTTATTATTATTATTTTCAAATCCCTCTCCCCTTCTGTTTGTAATCACAGTTCTAAGCTTCTAAAAATCAGTTCCTTATTTCTATTACTAATCTAGTTACTCCTCATCAGGCAACTTTATCGTTTGACTCAACAATCTCACACTATTGAGTCGTCCACCCTCGAAGACCTTCCATTCCACTTCTCATTCCGCACAGAAAGAGTATCGTCAATTTTTCCACGCGAAAAGTGAGAAGTTTGGAGCTGCTTTCCATCGGAGTGAGACGTTTTCCCTTCGCAGCAGACCGTTAACAACGATGATCCCGCACCGTTAAGTTATCAAACACAGCTGCTTTCTTTTCCTCTACGCCACTCTGCCAAGCTCGGGTACCTGCTTCTGTCCATTATCCCCTAGGGAGATTACGTTGATGTTGTTTGTGTATTTAAATTTGACGGGGCCCATGTCGGGAACATATCTGCGGTATAAGACCCGAGCGATCGAGCATAGCAGGAGGATCTCCCAAAGCATAGTGCAGTTGTAGATCACTGAAACAGCAGAAAAAAATGAACATTTAGTGTGATATAGATTTTTTTTTTTTTTTTTTTTTTTTTTAGGTTTCCTTATACAAAAAAAAAAAAAAAATATTTTTTTTTTTTTTTTTTTTTTTTTTTTTTTTTTTTTTTTTTTTTTTTTTTTTTTAGAGTTTTACTAATCAATCATAATCATACACAATCGTCACAAAATGTCGTACCTCAATTGATACACTAGCTCTAGCTACCTTAAATTGTATAACTCGTTTTGGACTCAAAGCAAAAGCACCAACCTCTGAATCCACCACTCTAACCACTACACCGAGGTTGATATTGAAAACTTACAGTTGGCATACACCGTGGGGTTGATGGGCGGCTTGCAGGGTAGCCATCCTGCCCACACCGCTATTCTGCCCAGCAGGGATTGCAGTTTGGCCAATAGGAGGACCAGTTGCAGCACAAAGAACTTCCCTTGAATGAAGAAGTCCTTGAGATACTCGGATAACATCTTCATGGTCGTGATGATGCCCCAGATCCCGCAAAAGATTGAGGTGAGAACGATAGGTTGCAGGTAGAAGTAGTTGACTTCATATAGACTCTGGGGAAAGAGAATCGCATTTTATATTTATTTGGTGAATTTGTTAACACTAGCCATCAAATGAGATACCTACCCATCATACCTTCACTTAACAAAGGCTGATAAAGATTGTATCCAGCAAATTGTTTTTCAAAATTTACCGAGAATCAAATTACTGAATGGAACGTGCTTTAAAACTATGGCATTAGATTTCTTTTAATGGCACTCATGGAAATATCTTCTACCAGGTATGTAAAAATGTGACACCCTGATATAACATAATTACTGTTCCTTTTCATTCCCAAGACTAATTTTACAATTTGAAAAATCAACTATGGACGACCATAACATGAGACCTTGTTTAAGTTGCTGGAGTCAAGGGACTTTTTAGTCTCATTTGATTAGGATAAACAAGGTATAGTCTGTTCTACTCTCTGCTGTACCTACTTTCAAAGCATGATAATAATAATAGACTCTTGAGTGGAAGGCAACCACTAGGCGAAGTTAACGCCTTAGGCGTTCTCTACCACCTAACCCCGAGAGCTCCATTATTATGTGGTCAAATTCTCAAATAAATGAGGATAAAATTCCATACCTCGGCTGGGATCGAACCCACGACCTCCTGATTACCAGGCGAGCGTCTTGACCACTACGCCACCGAGGCATGATCCAGAGATTACTCTACGTAAATGGGTTCGATATTTATGTACTTGCCTCTTCCTCCGCCCACATTACAAGGAGCATCAAATAAACCAATCCTTGCACTACAGGCAACTGAAGAACTAGAAGTCTGAGGTATTGAATGCGTCTCCTGAAAACAAACACCGAAGGGACTCAATTAGGTCTTTTTTCGACTGTTTTGGTCTAATTATGAAGTTCTTTTATCTATTTTTTGTGTATTGTACTAAAATATTATACCAAATATAATACATACAAGACCTTGTTTAGACAGAGGGAGTAAAGAGACTTTTCAGTCTCATTCTGGCAGTATAAGCAGGGTACCTATACCTAATTTTTATTTTTTTTTGGTGGTGGTGGCCAAGGGTTGTGTTTTTTTTTTTTTTTTTTTTTTTTTTTCAGAAATAAAATCTATCACTCTTGATGGAAAACGTCTTGTTGGGGCCAAAAATTTCTTCATGATGTTTTCGTCTGACGTCTCATTATTTTTTGCTTTTTAATAACTTTCTATCATTCTTCGGGGCATTTTCCACATCAGTAAGCTTTCGCGATGACGTCAAAAGTCTCTTTATCCTTGTGTCTTGTCTTGAAGGTATTATCTTTTCATAATTTTTGTCGTCGCATCGAACTGTCTGGATAGTCCTGAAGGGAAATATCCGAAATGACAAGTATACTTAGGTATAACGGAAAGTAGGTAATAAGACTTACTAATGCTGATGTAGCATTAAGGAGTTTAGATTTTTCTTTTAGTTTATTATTAGTATTTTTCCTTCTCAAATTCAAAGGTAGTTTAGTAAGTTTACAGTATCCGATTCATCAGCTCAGATTCATCAGTAGATATAAACTCTTGAAAAACAAAACTAGTAACCTTATCCTTAAATCTTCATCGTGGTTTTCAGTCACCACAATCCATTTTATCCTCTGAGCAAGTTCAGTCTTTGGGAAATCACAGGTGAACTTGAGTTCAGTGAATATGAGTATTGTCAATAAAGCATGAAAACATAAACAACGACTACCAGGTACCTACAATATAGATTATATTTTGAGTTTAATTATTATTTTTTGTAAAATAAAAATAATTATTTTTTGAGTTCTCAGCGAGACAAATCAGTGAAGCAAGTAATTGACAAATTAACAATGCATGTGACCTACCCTCTACTCTCATCTAAATCGGCATCCTCGAACATTTTTGCTGAAGAACATTAAAACAGTCAGGCTCTTACCTATCTACGTAGTTATATGAAAGTATAAACAGGAGCTTCACCGATAGAATTGAGGGCCGGCTCTACAGATTGATAACTTACCTATACTTTTACTTTACTTTCAGAGTGCGTCACTGTCACCAAATCCAACAACACCTTAACAAACCAACAAATCGGGTAAAGCTAAAGCCGCTTCAACAACAATATTCGTCTTTCAATTGTCTGCAACTTGTACGATGTACATCCTATCCCCTATCATCTAATAACCGACCTATAAGAAATTCGAAATAAGTACCCATGATTTTAAATCTTTGAGAAAGTTGAATTGAAAAGAAATTTTAAGAAATCCGAAATTAGTACCTACGGATAGTTTTAAAATCTGGAGAAAATTGAAAAGAAAATCTTTCTCTTACTTGCTGATGGTGAGTTTAGGCAGGACAAAGCAGCATGGGTAGCAGCAGCAAGGTCCAACCTGAAGGTTCACAGGGGTGTCCTTGACAGCACGCACCACTTCTGCCTCCCCTCCACAGTAAGCAATCAGCAGGCAGAACAACTGGTAGAGACAAGCCATGAATGTTCCCTGGGTAATTGCTTCTGCTATCAGCTGAGCCCGAGGGACAACGATAGCACAGTAGGTTACAATGCTTACCACCTGTCACAGAAGGGAGTAGTTGAATTTACCAAAGGGAAATGGAGATGAGGTTTTCACCATAGAGGAAAATGGAGGAAAAGTTTTTACTGCATTGGTGAACTAGATAAATGCAATTTTTTATGCTAGGTCAAAATTAAGGGGTTTGACCCAAACATGACTTATAATAACCTGCGTAAATCTGATAGTCTATAAGTCGTTTTTGCGTCAAACCACTCTATTTTTGGTCCTCACTTCAGCATTATCGGGGTGTTTTTGAGGACAATCCTGGCACCGGTCCGGTCGCTTTGTACATTTATTTGCTATGAAAGCTCTTTTAATATAGTGGAAGTTTAACTACCGCACGGTGAAAAGAACAGAGCTTACCGGATAAACACTGAGGACGAAAGCTGTGTGGGTTTTAGCCCGTGGTGGGGCATTTTTGAGGACATGTTTCAGCGTGTCTATGTAAAGGATAAGCACAATAATGACTGTGAATCCACCCAGAGTGAAAATTGTAATGCCGGGAATATTGATAGCTGAAAGGAAAAAACAGAAGGATAATGAAAATAATAACATAGGTGTAATGCCAGTCACTCACGCCCAAACCGTTTGACAGACTGGAAAAAAGCTTCAGAACGCGGTCTCAGACGGTCTGACGGACGTAGGTCTCGAGTATTTTCCGCCACATACGTTCCGACGACAGTCTGACAGACCTAGGTCTGTTGAGCGTGATAGGCGGGTATAATTATGATTTCATATTGGAAATCGGTCATTAGGGAGATTTTATTGGTTCATTGCACTCTAAACACTCAGAAAAGGGTCCTTACGAGGCCCGCCTGATCGGCCCAAAAATTCCTTGAGCAAATTTACTTTATCCTTTATGTGCTAAATATGTTTGCCTAGCATCATCGAAATCGGACCAACCTATCGAGAGTTGAAGCGAAACAAAGAATTTCTTAATTTGACTAGGCCACCTGGTTTATATAGGATACTGAAAAAAAGTCATGGACCAAGAACCGAGGATAATCGTAATCACTAATACCCTGATGTTTATCCAGGCTATATCAAGATACTACAAGACACTCGGAAATACCAGATATTACACCAAACCATTTTCTGTTTATCCTGCACAGGATACCTATCTAAGAACAAGTTGAATGTCGTATGGAACACTTACCTACAATAGATACCTACATAAATAGCTACATATATTCTGCCATCTAGGTATACCCTATGTTTACATCGCTAATACCATTTACCCGTAGCTACCTTGGTAAGAAAATCACTCATAGGAAATTAGTCAAATTGTCGCGGAAAGATTTGGTCTTCAATGCTATTCTGTGACACGTGGCTACCGTTGCAATATTGATTAACAATATGTTGTACTTGTTGTACCTATGAGGATCTAATAGCACTTATTACACTGAAGGGATTATTGGTCATAGTAGATTCAAAGAAAGGTCACAGTGACATATAGGTACTTCTCTGAGAGGTAGCAACCGACTTAATAAAACATCGAAATAGGTTTAACTGACCCTGTGGACGTCAAAATATTTGGAAAGTTCAAAGTTGCTTTCAAAAGGAGTTCACTGGTCATAAATTTTAATAGGTAAAACATTTTAGTGAAAAGGTTGGTGGACTGTATGGAAATGTGTCCGTAGGTTTACCGCTAAGGAAACTATAATCTTTTTAATAGTCATATCTACTAATTTTATTTAGAGTTCGGGTGGACTCAAACCACCAATCTCCAGATCTGAAGTACACCGCGGTAACCACTACAGCACTGAGGCTAGTAGGTACATATCTGCATAGTGTAGGTTAGGTTAGGACCAGGCAGTTCCTAACAGAAAAGGACCGGCCGTCTAGTGTTCTGTGTTCCATTATTATTCTACACTAAATTATGTTTCGGTAGGTTATGTTTCGGAACCAACTCAATGGGAAAAAAACCCAAGCAAAGATAATGGATTGGCTCTACGACCAAAAACTATCGAAAAACAATTTCACACGTAAACATGAAAGGGTGTATAAGTTATAATGTGATGCTGATACATAAGATACATGAACTCCCGAGCATGAGTTTTGAAAATGGGAAGAACAAAGAATTCTATTCGCTGGAAGAGTTTACTGAACTGAACTGTCAGCAGGAGAACGTCTAGGAGGCCTAGACAATCGGCGAAAAATAAATCAGATTAGGTTTGAAGATCTATTAATGAAATGATACACGGAGATACCGACAGATTTTAATTAGGTACCTACTGAATATCGATGGTATTTAATCGGTAGGATTGAGACAAGGTGTGGGGAAGCATTTGAGAAGTGCCTAAAATAGTCGCTGATGAGCTGATAGCTTTGGTACACCTATCACCTATCGATTCATAAAAAGGTAATAACTGTAATAAGATTCACTTTAATCCACCCCGTGTGAGAAACATGATTGAGTATGTGCGTGAAATACTTAAATCCAAAGAGCTAAAATAAAATTGTAATAAAGCCTTGTCTATAACAAAACGTGATTTATCTGATGTCTTCCATCATATCTTAGTGGAAATAAAATAAGTCTCAAACTCTATCAACGATATTGACTTTTCTCAAGATGATCAGTCAACCAAAGAGTTGAGATCGCAAACTATTTAAAATACTCGTGTCTTTATAAACAACAGCCATCAATATTGTTTCAAACACCGCGTTTTTGTAGTCGAACCAATTGACCTAATTGCCAATTGCAGTGACCCTTGTAATTAGTATGTTCCGAAGACAGAGCTAGATTGAGACTTGATCAAGGTCGAGAAGATAGAACTCTCTCTATGTTAGGGAATTTGTCACAAAAGATCTAACCAGGTCGCAGTGACAAAGGGCGTTTATTAAAGCCGATGGCCCTACTTATACCAATACCAATGCCAGTAAATAAAACAGGAATAAACGTTCATTTATAGATCTTACCCAGATTTCCATCAGATATAGCTACTTACCTACTTAGGTACACCTATAATTGTCATTATAGGTATAAACCTAACTTTTTGAACCTGCTTTTTACTTTCTTTATCCTAGGTCGGTCAATATTGATGTGCCAATAAGTGTGGAATTCTCGAAATCACGCAAACACATTGGATTTAACTTAAATTTGAAGCTATACGTTCAGTTCAATCGATTACAAGATTTATGTGTGTAAATTCATTACATACCTACGTAATAAGTAGCCTCTTTGGACATCATCTTTTTTTTTCTTTTTTTTTCCGTGTTCGAGTAATTCGCACCCAAGGTACTCAACCTTGTACCAAACTGTCTTCATACAATCATGCTTGGAACGAAAACAAACCCTATGTCCATTGTTGAGGACAATTGGGCTCAATAACATCAATCTTAATTTTATGCTTGATGAGCAGGACTGCATACATATCCTTCTACGGGGACCTTGGGCGCGAAGAGGGTACGTATTAAACCTAATTCTCCCTGTCCACATGAACTTTTACCCACCACAACGTTTACACACCGTGTATCTGTGCCAGTGAGCCAGTTAGGATGAGCCCTACTTGCATTGTATAATGCCAAGCCACTTTGGATGACTTTACAAAATGTCTTCTTGCTGAAGCAACCTCCTTGGTCGAGTGGGTATCACACTAGGCTTGCACGCAGGAGGCCCGGGGCCGATGTTTTTTTTTTCGGCTCTGTGCTTGAAGTTCGGGGTACACTCAGCCTCGTGAGGACAATTGAGCAGCTACTTCAGTCGAGTAGCGACCAGTGGCGGCATTACCAGTGTAAAAAAGATTATTGAAGTATGGAAATTGATTGCGAAGGAGGCACTTAGTAATATTGTGAAATCCACAAAAGTTGTGAAAAAGCTCTGCTTTACCACAAAGAATTTGAGATTTGATTTGATATTTTTTCTTATTCTTATCAAATTGAACAGATAGGCCAATAGTATAGTACCTACGAATCCTATGATAGTCATCAGACTCATCAGTAAATCATGATTATGTTAACATTACAGCGTCTTCTGTCTAATTAGTGTTAATTGTTTTCACATCAGAAGTCAGAACTGACCATTGAGCAATTGTTTTGACAAGCCTATTAATTATTTATGATCACTAGACCGTTAGCGAATGTCCTGACATGATGTGAATTAATGGATCCACACTGTACATTATGCGCGGATTTGGCGATTATGTTCGCGGATTTCGCGATTTTGTTCGCGGATTTGGCGATTTTGTTCGCGGATTTTGCGATTATGCTCGCGTATTTCGCGATTATGTTCGCGTATTTCGCGATTATGTTCGCGGATTTGGTGATTTTGTTCGCGGATTTCGCGATTATGTTCGCGGATTTCGCGATTATGTTCGCGGGTTTCGCGATTATGTTCGCGGATTTCGCGATTATGTTCGCGGGTTTCGCGATTATGTTCGCGCCTGGTGTAATGTAATTATAATATAATTTTATTTTATTATGAAAACTTACCACATGATGACATTAGTGCGATTTCTGTGGACACTCTGCAGCTGACACAAGTGCGTGAATATCGACATTCACGTCTTCGGTACACAAACGTAGAAGGTGTGATAGGGACTCGTCCGATCCCCCCTCCCCTATTCCCCGCCGGCGATGCGTAGCCGTTGTGTACCTACTTGTGCCTGCATGTTGAGTGTTGAAATTTGTAAGGTAAACTGGGATAATTTTTATAAATTTGAAAATTTTCATACATTAATTATTTTTTTAGTATATATATATTTACTGTTATTTCTCATTTTCGTTCATTTTTTTTTAGGCGGGCCTTCGCGGGCCGCAAAAATGAGCTCGCGGGCCGCATGCGGCCCGCGGGCCGCGGGTTGGACAAGCCTGTCCTAGGCTATAAAAACGAAAGTAATGTACCTAATCGCCTGAAAAGTTTGTATATTGTTTGTTTACTTTGAATGTCGTCAGTCGTCACTGATCGTCGATATCCTACTCTGGACTAATCTCCTGGATACGATTATTGTTTTCAAAATAAAGGACTGGAAGTTCTCGTCAATACCGGATACACAATCTAAATTGTATCCTGCAGATATTGGTTTAGATGTCCGAGCTCGAATATGGTTAATTCGCGATTAGGTTAGTTGTAGGTAGATTCCTACTAAAGGGTAAATGTTTTAGATATAAGTAAATATAAAATGTTCAACCTACGTGTTTGTACCTAGTTAATTAAAGTAGGGTAACTGATTTTGAATGGAATATTTTTTGTAATACAAAATCTTACTCAACCTACTCATGTATTTTATATTGGGCGACTTGTCAAAATAAGAGTTACTTGTAAAAAATAGAACTTGTCTGGAACTCCAAATTAACACCCAAACCAAAATAGCACCACTTTGACCTGATCACACCAGTTCAATGAATATTTATTCTAACGCCTAGTGTGATCATAGAACACACGTAAATGAGTTCAATCAAATAATCAAAATAAAGATGCTATTATCTATCTATCATCATCTCGGAAATAATTGCAGCATCATGTTCACATGGTGATTCCAATTCTTCCTTGTTTCCTTGACCTAGCCCCTTGAATTATTATAAAACATGGCATGCTCCAAATACAATGCACAAGACCATTTAGTGATGAAGATAACGATGATGATAAAGTAGATATGACTGAATACAAAGACAACAACCAGAATTAGAAGAGTTATATAAAAACAACACAAGAGAAAGTATCAAGTCTATGACTTCGTGATGTAATACTCAATGGTACAACACTTCTTGTATCAGAGCCACGGACATTACAACTCAATATCAGACAGACCTATTATAACATCCTAAATCCTTGTTGGGTTCATAGTCATACTGCTGGGAACAGACCTAGTTCATTGAGGGGGTTTAAATTTGCTTTTTGGTGTCACTGCAATTTTAGTAGGTATTTGGTCCAGGGTCTTCTATATATCTATATCACCTATATGCTGTATTCCTACCAAACTTTGTGGTATTGAACCTTTTAGTTAGGTACCTTTTAAGTTGTGTCCACACATAGTCGACCGGCCGTCAATCGAAATCGATAGATTTACCCCAGCAAAAAGCTCGACTATTATTTAATTGAGGTCAAGTTCTCAAATTAATTAGTATAAAATTTCGTGTCTCTGTTGGTACTCGAACCGTCGCCCTCTCACTAATCAAGCCATAGACACCGAGCAATATTTACCATCGATGTGTTTACCATCGAAATAAACACATGTGATGTAAAGAAGCTTTCGAATTTGAGAATATTATCGCCTGACGAGCATAAAACCGATAAAAAAGCATTGTCGTTAATATATCACATTATGCACATGGGAAAATTATGGAAAATACGTGAACAATAAAAGCGAAAGAACTAAGCGTGCATACAGGAATTTTGCTTCCGGATAAAACGAGGATATTAAAAAAAAATAATTGTTTATGAAGTAATTCCTTACTTTCCATCATAACTTTCCATTTTCATTTTATTGAGTCAAGAATATAAGACGTACCAAAGAACTCATTTGCAAATACATATAGCTAACTATAAATCAAACATTGATATGAAAAGTTTAAAGCTGGCAATTTTGCAGATTGTTGGATAAGAAAATCCACGTGATTCAAACGAAATCAAAAAAGCTTAATATGCCTGTATTATAACTTATAACTTTCAATCAATTAACCTCTAAACCTAAACCATCGGATCATGGGTTTGAATCGGATGAGACATGTCAACATAAGACAGAATTTGCGGTCAATATTGATGTGCCAATAAGTGTGGAATTCTCGAAATCACGCAAACACATTGGATTTAACTTAAATTTGAAGCTATACGTTCAATTCAATCGATTACAAGATTTATGTGTGTTAATAATAAAAAAAAAAGAAAAAAAAAATAGAAAAGGGGTGGATACTAGGATTCTAGGGCCAGGAAGGAAAGGATACTAGGACAGATTCTAACCGAAGCTTCCTGAGAACTTTTGGTTTGGATAAAATTTACTTTGTTCGCGGATTTGGCGATTATGGTCGCGGATTTGGCGATTTTGTTCGCGGATTTTTATGTTCGCGGATTTCGCGATTATGTTCGCGGATTTCGCGATTATGTTCGCGGATTTGGCGATTTTGTACGCGGATTTCGTGACTATGTTCGCGGATTTCGCGATTATGTTCGCGGATTTCGCGATTTTGTTCGCGGATTTCGCGATTATGTTCGCGGATTTTGTGATTATGATGTTCGCGGATTTCGCGATTATGTTCGCGGATTTCGCGATTATGTTCGCGGATTTCGCGATTATGTTCGCGGATTTTTGTTCGCGGATTTTGCGATTATGCTCGCGGATTTCGCGATTATGTTCGCGGATTTGGTGATTTTGTTCGCGGATTTCAATGTTCGCGGATTTCGCGATTATGTTCGCGGATTTCGCGATTTTGTTCGCGGATTTCGCGATTTTGTTCGCGGATTTGGCAATTATGTTCGCGGATTCGCGTCCCGAATCGACATTTTGGATATTTGGCAAGCCTATGTTTATGTATCACTTTGACTGGAACATTCAAGGGGTGACATCAAGCTTTCCACATAAGGGTGACTTAGGTATAGGGTTATACAGGGTGCTTGAGATAGCTTTGTGATAAACCCTGTATAGTACACTTGAAAAGTAACTAGGTAAGCTTTATTCAAGCTTTCTATTAGATCAGTTTTTTTACGGTTTCTTTTATGTGGCAGGATTCTCCTGAAGGAGCTCTTCCACCCAACCACTTTTCTTTTCATTAGATACTACTTATCTACGAGTAGAATATAGAGTTTGGGATCAAATTTTCAAACATAAAATTTTCTGAATTAAATTTCTATCCTACGAACCCCACATTAGTAGATAAGGTATAATATACCTTTTATACTAATTGACCTGTCTCTGAACGTCACAGAGTGATTTTATTTTTGCAAGCTAGAAACAAGGACCAAAAAAAAAAAAAAAAAAAAACACGAATAACTGTCTACTTAATTTATTACTATGTTAGGTATATTTGCTATACGTTGTATTTTTACGCATGCATTTTATTACCAACTAGCAGGAGAACTGTTAGAATTAGGTAATTTCTTATAAATAAATAATTGATCTTTCTTTTTAATGACAAAGGAAACAGTTCGAAAATCAACTTACCAGTGAAATATTCTCGCATGGATGGTACATGTTCTGAGATACATCTTATGGACACATTGGACACCACAGGAGCCATCGGGGAGGGGCTACTGCTCCCAACGTCCACATACTTGTACGTCACAAACTCACTGAGATCTGACGGTTGGGACTGCGTCGAATAGTCGTACACATTTCGACCATCGTCTAACTCCACTTCTGGAGATAGATCCATGTTGTAAAACTGATGTGACGTCTGAAAAGTAAAGGGGACAAGTGTGAGGAGCTACTTTCTTTTTTGCCCTTTGTTTAGCCGGGCAAAAAACTTTGCAAATGGGAATGTTCCACTGGTCCTTTGGAATAATTTATTATTATCTTCTATGAGATTTAGACTACGAGGATAAATAAAATATTGTACAATATGTCAATTTTAGTGGTTATTAAGCTGTGTCCACACATAGTCGCCGCCGTCGATCGACGTCAACTGAAACCGTATACACTGCCTCGACAACATAGATTGTTCACCTCATCGATAGACGGTCGATGGACGGGGTCGACTACGTGTGGACACAGCTTTGGAGATAGTTTTTACTGGCTGTGGAAGGACGATGGTTAACATTGACCCTTTTATTATGGCCTAATATATTACGTTAAATGAGAATCCTAAATGCGAGTCATTGGAATACACAGAATGCTCTCTCCCCCAATTTTTGTTACCTACACTTACCTACCTGCTTACAAAAGAAAATTTAAGCCTTGTTCGGAAAGAATGTATGTCTTTGTTGATATTGGTATGCAAAATATTTAGATTGGTATGTCAGTGATCTAGTCGCGTTAATTATAATAAATAACGGTAAGTTGGGTGAGGAGGTTTTCTTTGGTTAAATGAACAGTCTGAAAAGAAATTTTTAGAATGATCCGCTTTTCCTTTTTACCAATGTGTACGATCCTCATGGGAAAAATTCAAATAAATCATGGTATTTTAATTATTATTATTATATAATTTCTAAAACGCAAGCACCATCTATAATGCACCATCTATTAGAGATAATAAAATGCTCCTATTTTAGGTAAAAGTTGTAAGTGGAAGAGACCATGGGAGACAATATGAAGTTGGTAAATTATTTATCAATTTTTACTTTTTTAAACTATCAAATTGCACTTCCAAAAATACTCACTAAAAACTTTTCATCTGGCGAACTTTTTGAAGTCACTATCAAAAATTAAAGCGATGTATGAACACGTAAAATTTGAAATTTGACTCCACTCCTGAGATCGAACATACTTCTCAGCCGGTAGATATTTAGAATACTGACTAGTAGTGCCAGAACTGATACTACTGAATCTGCCACACGTTTCTGAGTCATGAGATATCTCAACTTCTGGGCAAGTTCATTGAAACTTTTGAACGCTTTTGCTTGTAGCGCCTTCACAAATGAAAGTATGCAATATTGTGTGCATTTTTGAGATTATAAGCAAACTCCTTTTTAGTTTTTTTCAGAAACTCTTTCAACTGTGCTGTTGTTCTTCTGGAAATGAAACAAACTACTTGGTAGGTATTTACATGTTTTCCCTAAACGATTTCCCGCTAGTTATTGGCAAGGTTAGCCCAGTGGTAACCCGCTTATTTAAAATGCAAAAGGTCCTGGGTTCGATGCCCACCATCGACAAAAATGTTTACTCGTTTTTCGATTGCAAATTTTTCATCGGGTTCATTTCTGGTGTTCTTGTGTTGACCCAGCAATCCCAGCATTCAATGATATAAATACTCGTATGTTCATTGTAGATAATATTATAATTTGTTTTCCTATCTAAGTTTGTAAAGTTAAGATTTTACCTACACATAGAGATCATTTTTTCCATTGAAGCACGTGATCGAAAAACGTATGAATTATTCAGCAAATACAAGTTACAAGAAGTGCAAAATGAGAATGACAATTTTCTTCAAAACAGTCTTGAAAATTATAGTGCCAATTATGAAGAAAATAACCACGATCTTCTTGATGTATTTTTTTCTTCTTCTGGGTAATTAGAACAATTATTTCTACGACGAACAATATTTTCGATGGGTGAATGAGGTTGAATTGAGAATTTTCTGTTTTAATATTCAAATATTAAAAACTTGGGTAACTTTCAAGAATATACACATCACTTGATAAAACAAATTAAAATCAATAGGGGAAATGATAACAATTTGCCACTATACCTATACCTTTTCATTACTATCGTAATAATAAAGGAAGGACGGGCTAAAAAGCAAATTGTTCATTTTCCCTTATTCATTTTACTTTTCAATTTATCTACCTAGGTCTAGTCTAGGTAGATAGTAGATATAAGTAGGTATAGGGAGGAAAAAAGGGTGACATTGGTATAGGGATTGGAATGTGAGGAAGGTAGATATTATCATGCATACGGCCTACCGTCTACCCAAGATAACTTTATAAGGTACCTATACTGACATCAACAGGGACCACCGACATTACGAACTTGTAAGGACGGTATCTACGGTTTACATTTTGCACCTCACAATCCTCACTCTCCATTTTACTTTTTTTTGTCAATTTTTCTGCTTCGGTAATTTTGTAAATATTTGGATTCTGACAAGTTACGTAAGTAGAAACTCTTTGTTCTGAGTTCAGAAAAAAATCTGGCTCCCTCCTTTGCCATTATCTATTTTCCATGGGACGCGATATTATTTTCCACGGATCCTAATACCATTGTACATGGCATATTGGCATACCTATGCCATAAACGGCATAAACCATAAAGGGTTAGGTGACCTACCAACGACAGCGTTTAAAGTTGCCTCCAAATTTGGGTCAATGTTTTTAAATTTTAAAAAGTATCATATTCAATACTTTGTAATTTGATCAGCTGTTAGTTAGTCAGACCTAGCAAAATTAGTCATTTAGTGCTTTATTCAGATTGTGAGCTTAAAGCAAGATCATCCATTAATCCATTATGCTAACAGTCTATTACTGGTTACTAGCACCTACTGGTTAATACTGAATAAATAAAAATGATTAATTTTATTAGAGAGAGAAAATTAGTGTGGAGTTTTTACGAGTTCAATTTACTACTGTCTAATTGTCTTAGATCAATTTTTGAGTGAGTCCTACCACTGATGTGGTTAGCTACTAATCAGTTTTCTACTGTGTACGCGAAAATACCTCCATATGAAAACTTAGACACAAACATAGATTATTACAATTAGCTGTTAGTTTTTTTTTTGTTTTTTTTTTTTTTTTTTTTTTTTTTTAATCAACGGAGGTCTTATCGTTCCGAAATCGAAGCAAGAAGGAAGAAAGGATAGGAGAAAGCCTACTGTTCCAAGGACTAACCTTATGTGTAATACACAGTTCACCCTGGGCGGGAATCGAACTCTCGATATAGCGCTTACAAGGCAAGTGCACTCTAAGCTAACTAGGCTGGCAAAAAGCCCATCAATAAAACTTAATGACGATCCTAATCATACCCAAGTGAACACTGTATTCGTAGAAGCTTAACCCATCCTTTAGGGTTGTTTGCCCCTACACATAAGCCTCGGAGTAGGATTTTTGTGTATGGAGTTAAGTTGATTGTGAACCCTGTATAGGAGAAATTAACGATAGTCCTATACATCTATACAATACATATTTCCAACTGATAACAAGGAGTTAGTTACTAGACATTCTATTATCAAGAAGCTCCATAAAATGATTTAGATGAGTAAACGACACGGTCTTTTCTTTCTATCAACATTCGACTAGATTTATAAAGTCGATCTCGTAGAGATAATTTCTAGATAGAAAATTTGTGATCTTTTTTTACGTAAATGTGTAAACGGATCTTGTGAGATGTTCAAGTCAATTTTGTTCGTTTGTTTATTTTCATTAGTTTCTATACACGGGTATGAATATCAAGTGAAATATCTGGATGTGCAGGTAAGTTTGATTGGAATTTGAGTTAGTTTCTAGGAATAAGAATTCAGAAATTTAATGTGCTTCTCTTAGGTAGTTTGCTTTTTGCCCTGTTATTTCTGTTAGGACGATAAAACAATGAGTTCTTAGTGTTTTACCGATCTTAAAAGTGATACTTCTACGTGTCATGCCTCTTTTTTCAGGTGGATCAATTTACATACACAAGCAACCAAACTTTCCAGCTAAAATATTTATACAATGACAAATATTGGGATAAGAAGAATGGGCCGATTTTCTTTTACTGTGGGAACGAAGGAGCAGTGGAAGTATTCACCGAAAATACAGGTCAGTGTTGACAAATTCTTGAATACAAAGTGAGTTGGTTTAGTTCTTTAGCAATCTGATTGGCTAAAATTTTTGAAATCAACCAATAAGATCGCTCAATCCGAGGGTTGAATTTAAACTTGCTGATCTTAGAAGCTTAGATCTTAGAATACCTAACACCATAAATTTATCACAATAATTTGTATGAATGCCTGACAATTCGTTTGATTATGCAATACGCCACGCAAGAAACATTATTTGCCACGCGAGGTAATAATAATAATAATAATAGTGCTTATTTATACTGCTCGCATAGGACTGAAAAGTCCCTTTGCTCCAGCAGTAGGCTACCATTATTATTGTGGTCAAATTCTCAAATTATATTGAGGATAAAATTCCATACCTCGGCTGGGATTGAACCCACGCCCTCCTGTTTACCAGGCGAGCGCCTTGACCACTACACCACCGAGGCAGGCCGAGGTAGGTTGGTGTTGGTACCTACCTCTACGACTAACTCTCCTCAGATTTATTTTACTTGTAACAAGTAAGGTAGCTACTCATGTAGGTACTTAAAAATACACGTTGAGATTTGTGGATTAAAATGGATCCAATTTTCTTTGTGATAATCAGAAGTTTGAGAACAAAATCTCATTAGTGGTTTGTGGTTATCACTAACTTATCACACCATAATGGACAAAGAACTTTATCGAATTTTATTCCTACCTAGCTAGATAAGGATTTCTAAGGTCAGTGATCACAATTTGGCTGGATAGGCTCAATAAAATTAGCAGGTGTTTAGTAGGTATCTATTTACTACCTCAGACATTATTATTATTATTATTTTACACACAGTAAACACACCACCAGTGTTTTAAGTTTAGTACACTTTAATAATTCCTTGTCTTTCGTGGGGACCTCTCTTCATTTGTATTTTTGTATACAGTTCGACGAGTTTGAGGTACCTATTCCAGATTTTTTACCATTGATAGTTTTTGCCTCCTCATCCTAGGTTTCCTGTGGGAATCCGCCAAGAGGTTCAAGGCCCTGATCGTCTTCTCTGAGCACCGGTACTACGGGGATTCTCTCCCGTTCGGGAACAAATCCTTCGACAGCGTCTCCACACGAGGCTACCTCAGCTCTGAACAGGCGCTGGAAGATTTCGTAGACGTTATCGAGTATATTCAGAGTTCAGCCGAGGGGGAGAAAGATCGCGCCCTTGAGGGAGATTATAACCTGGGGAGGCGATACCCCGTGATTGCTTTTGGCGGATCGTACGGGGGCATGTTGGCTTCTTGGCTCCGCATGAAGTATCCTCATATTGTACAAGGGTATGTAATCGGCAGCAAAATAAGTAGAAAAAATAGTTGAGACGGAAACCAATTCAACTTGACTAAAAAGTGACAAGATTTGAGAATGAACCTCGTCATCTCCAACTAAGGCTGGGGACGACAAAGTGATTTTAAATCGGTTTAAGCAAACTGATTGGCTGAAATTTTTGGATTTTTTTAATCGAACTTGGAACTTTCGGCGCGGCGTGCAAGCCTAGTGTCAGAGAAGAGACATGTCCACACTACCGCCAGGCGATGTCGATCTGACTGGCCATAGTGTCTACGCTGCTTTAGACTTTAGGTATGCCTAATAAATCGATATTTTTTCGTCTCCCTATTAGTGCCTTGGCAGCTTCAGCACCCATTTGGGCTTTCCCAAACATGGCTCCTTGCAACTTCTACTCGAAAACTGTCACTGAAGTATTCAAAAATGCCTCCCAAAATTGTCACGATAGCATTAAGGCCAGCTGGAAGCTTATCGACGACGTAACCAAAGATAGTAAGTACTTATCAGAAATAGGGTCCCGCCCGGGGCGGATTTTTTCCTGATGGGATAATGTTCGTTCTCGGAACGGCTGGCTTTCTCCTATCCTGTCTTCCTTCTCTCTTCGATTTTCGGGACGATAAGACCATAGCAGTTACAGTTCCCTCTGTCAAACCTCTTTTTTTTTAAAAAAAAAGGGTAGAATATTTTACATTCTTTATTGAAAAGCGAAGACTTTGTCTCTTGGAACAGAAATTAACACCCATATTTATGAACAAAGTACTGACTCTCAACCAGTGCTAAAGCATTAATTTCAAACATCTGATTGGCCAAAATTGACTGAAGTCTGTATTCAGCTTCGTCTGACTTGAGAGCGAGAATTTTTGTTTTTTTGTTCATACCTAAATATTTTGGGATAAGACTTTGAATTCAAAATAAAATCCCTTCTTATGACACAGATTTGGGAAAGCAGTGGCTTACTGACAACTGGAAGCTATGCACCCCCCTCGAAACAACGGACGATGTACAAAAGTTCAAAGGTTGGATTGGAGATATCTATTCAACTTTGGCTATGGTCAACTACCCCTACCCTAACAGCTTCTTGAGACCTGTGCCTGGATATCCAATCAAGGTAAAGTGTCCCATTTATTCTTCTTCTTCTTCTTCTGCTCCTCCCTCTTTTCCTTCATATACTCCTCCTCCTTCTTCTACTCCTCCTTCTTCTTCTTCTTCTTCTCTTCCTTCTCCTCCCTCTTCTTCTTCTTCTTCTTCTCCCCTTCTTCTTCTTTTCCTCATATTTTTGTTTCCCTTAATTTCTTCTTGTTCTCCTTTTGTTTATGCTGATAGATTTTTTTTTCTCCCTTAGAAATTTTGCGCTGCACTCGACTCGTCTACACAATCGAATGTCCTGCTCAAATTGTTTGAAGCGTCCCAGGTGTACTTGAACTACACACAAGATGCCCAATGTTTCAAATGGGACTCTGGATCAAGCATTGACGAATTGGGATTGACAGGATGGTACTTTCAGGTATGCAAAATCCCATATTCTAAGCCCCATTTCATTATGTGACTTTGGACTTGCAGCGGGTGTGGTGGCGCCATTACGTTCAAACTAATCCAAAGAGAAATTTCGTATGATGACTCAAAAAACAAAGTCACACATAAGAAAATACGGATAATCTAGGTACTTGACTCCTATGAAAGCACAGAGGGAAATACTTTCTCTAAAGGGTTTTTATAAGGAACCCAGCAAATGATAGCACAAAATGTACTGTTCACAAAAGTTGAAAAAAGCATTATAGGAGAGCACCATAGAAATACCTATAATATGGAGAATAATTATTATTCTTTTTTTTTTTTTTTTTTTTTTTTTTTAAAAAAAAAATTTTTTTTTTTTTTTTTAAAAAAAAAAATTTAAAGAAAAAAAGAATTTTTTTAAAAAAAAAAAAAAAAAAAAAAAAAAAAAAAAAAAAGATTTGACAAAGAATATCCGAGAATATCTGATCCCATCAGAGAAAGGATATCTGAGACAAATAGGCACCAATATATCCAATAGAGTATAGACCAAATAAATAGATAATTCTAATATTATTTATTAATGGCTTATATCTGTCCCCAGACTTGCACCGAAATGGTGATGCCATTCTGCAGCAAGGATAACGACATGTTTGAGCCCTATCCTTGGAGTTTTGACGGCTTTAGAGCCGAATGTGAGAAAACTTTCCAAGTGAGTCCAAATCCGAACATTGCCGAGAAGCTGTATGGAGGTTTGCGAATTGAGGCAGCAAGTAATATCATATTCAGGTGAGACTCTACTTTTCTTCAAGTCACCTTTGACACAGAGTATCGCATTAGATAGACGACTAGGCGTGAACTAACCTATATACTAAAAAGTAATTATCATAATCTTTTCTTCAAATGTGATAAAGTATGAGCTATTTATATAGTTATGTACATCTTTGTGGAATTTCTATTTTCCACAAAGTGAGAATAACGTTACAAAAGACTATGAAGCTGGGGTTTATAACCTGGGATTTTCTCAGACTTGAGTTAAATCTGATAGGTATTTGTCGAGCACATTAACAAAACAAAATTCGTCCTCTGTCAACATTTTTCAGCAATGGTCTTCTCGACCCCTGGTCACACGCCGGTGTACTTCACAACATTTCCTCATCTGTAGTGGCTGTTGTTATTCCGGAGGGTGCTCACCATCTTGACCTAAGAGCCGCCAACAAGGATGATCCTGAGTCCGTCATCCAAGCTCGAAAATACTACGAGAGAACTTTCAGAAAATGGATAAACGAGTTTGAGATAAGCGAACAAAGAAATCGGGAAGAGTTCAAGAGGTACAAAATGAGAGGTAACGAGGACACAAATGACATCTGGCGGTATTTGCAGGGAACTAGAATGGTGAAAGAAAAGTTGACAGTGCCCACAAAGGAGGTGAGCTATGTGCGAAATGTTGAGAAGCACTCTAACTTGGGAATGTTCCATCCTGCACTGACAATGCAAAGGCTTCATTATCCTACGACAATCCAATTCTAGAGATGTTCAAATGAGATGAGAAGATCAAAATCACCAAAAGTGTGCGAGTATCTTCGAATGATTCAAGCCTTAATAAATAATTATAAATTATCACCTGCTGCTGTCCACCACTAGATACGTAAAATCTTTGAGTAGGTATCCCTTTTTACACTTCTAAAACTTTCGTCGTTCTTTAGGTAGGTACGCCTAAGTAGGCACAAAAGTATCTAAAATGGAGTTACTAAGTCTATGAACTATAAATTTTCTTAAAGAACTTTCACGGAAAACTAAAAGATTTCAATTTCTGCTTCGCTGCCCTGCGAAATCTTCTGAATTCAACGCCTTTTGAAATCTGAAAACTTTGAAGTGGTTGCAAATGTTTGTTGTACTCGACTTAATGTTTCTCAAATGAAACAGAAGGTACAAGTTGGTTTATTTTATGGAAGAATTAGGTAACATTTTTTTTTTCTTCTCTTTTTTGTGTTTTGTATTCAAAAGTTCGCCAGAATGAAGTGTCAGACAGGCTGAGTATTTGAATAATAAACCTTTCACGTACAACAATAAGTTTTGTGTTTTTTGTCTTAATTTTTTGTAGCATAAAGTTCTGCCAGTATCTTTGTTTAAAAGAAACTTTTGTATTCTTCATTTCTGTGGGGACAGATTTTTCTCCTTTAAGGAGATGGGTATTGTAGTATTTTAATACTTTATCAGGTGTCTATGATGAGTATAATCCGCCTTTATTACTTATATCGTATTAAGTAATAAACTCTTCAACTGTAATAGAAACACTCCTAAAATATTTACCTACTAATTTTGTAGTCCTAAATGAAATACACAATTCAATTAATCTAAACAAACATTATCTTGGGTCCCCTAGTGAAAGAAATTCCAGTAGACACTGTCCTAGACCTAAGATATCTAGGACTTAAAAAGGGTCCAAGATTTTATTCCAGATAAGGATATTATTTATGATGCTTCCTGTACATTTCATTAGTAATAGATCTTTCGGTTTTCAAGTCAGTCAGGGAAGGATTCTGGTTTTTGTTGTTTTTGGTAAAATTAGGTTGATAAAATAATGGATAATAGAAATACTTACCTTCTCAATCTAACTTTATTTTCTTTTTGCTCTAGGTTTAATTACCAATTGTTGTGTAGGCTACAACACTTGGTAATTAAAAAATTTTTGAAACCTATTATGATGTACATACCTACGTACGTAGGTAAGCTTTTACAGACAATCAATACTTTACTGTTTTCAGATCGAAAGTTTATCCTCCTAATGATGTGTAAAAAATTATCAATTTCGCCTATTTTTCTGATTTAAATTTTAAAAGAACTCGATTTTTCCGAATGATACAGAAATTCATCATGTTTTTGGTGTCATAAGGGATAAGCTTTACTTAATAATACCTATGTACGAGCAGCTACCTAATACCAGACTTCTACATGTATTATAAAAAGTCGTTGTTTTAATCAGAAGCCGTTTAGGGTTCGTTTTCTAATTATAATCATTTTACGACCTCGTATACAATCTGATAAGGTTTTTTTGTTGTTAATATTTTCGAATTTTATGTATTTTAAAACAGGGTGATCAAAGAAATTCCTTACATTCTTCTTTCTTTAATGTCTTTTTAACTGTGAAATGAAAATTAGATATATAGGTACCTACTTACATAAAAAAAAAAAAAAAATATATTCTCTTAGATTTGCTTCAGTTGCGTTAGGTTTGCTATTTTTTCCCTTTTTTTAATAAAAGAAAATTACATTACTCAATTTTGCATTATTTTACCGACAACAGGTTGAAAAAAAGAAGTAAGTCCTCCATTTGCAAAACTTCCATCTACTTCCTTACTATTGAGGATAAAAAATAATTGGCAGGTAGAGGTAATTATTAAAATATTGTAAGGTGTTGTAGTATAAAAGTAGGTGGCACTCATAGCTTTAAAACGCCATGTTGTATTATAGCGCTTAATTATTACTTTATTATTATATTTTACGAGCGGGTTACCTGTCCCGTCCTCTTTACGGAAAGAAGCCGTATTATTATTTTCTATCAATGGTACGTACATGATATACAGAAATAGAAAGGCAGGTAGTGGCTAAAGATATCTTAAAGGAAAACAGTTAATTGACCAATTTCCACCAGAATTTTCACTCGATTTTCATAAATTAATTTGCAGAGCTTGCATCAGCCCTGCTAAATATAGTGTACATTTTTATCCTGCTCATAATGCATACCTATCCTCCTGAGTTGAGGGAATCTTGAGCTAGGGGAGAAATACTACAAAGTCCCTCCTTACTCCCTTGAACTTTTTAAAATATAAATAATTCTTCATTGTGTAGAACAAAAGCAGAGGAAAAGAGAGGGGAGGGAGAGAAATTACTGATAGAGAGGGAAAAAAATAGAGAAGACTCGGTAGAGGAAGAAAGAGCAATACAGAGATGGAGTAAGTAGAATGAGTATAAAGAGTAGAGAAAGAGGGCTGAAATTTCACATCCACAATTTTGAGGTAATTTTTTTCCTCCGACTTTTTCCAACAACTAAAGGGTGTAACCATGGAAACTGGGCTTTCGCTTTCGAGCACCAATAAGAAAATGAAGTGCTCTTGCTTCTGTGGAAAGGCCCGATTCTTCCTTTTGTTTTTCAAACAAAGGCTTAGACTGTAAGGTTAGTTAGGCATTTGAATATTTAATTTATTATTTTCTTTTTCTTTATTTTTTTTTAAATTGTTTTGTTTCTTTGATTTTTTTTTCTTTTTCTCTTACAAAACTTGACTTTATTTCAGACCTCTTTCTTTTCTCTTAATTCACTTGAATTTGAAGAAGTTGAATGGGAGAAATTTGATGATTAATTTATAGATTCTAGAATGCTGGATCTAATTATTTATTTCCCAGTCAAGTTTTCCTAAAATCATGAGACATACTTCGTTGGTAAAAGTAGGATATTGAAAATTTCAGAGAGAATAGGTATTTTCGCTAAACCTTACAATATCATTTTTATATGGCAACCTGGTACCTATGTGATATTTGGAATTTTCCAAATTCTGTGCTTTCCCTATGAGATACCTAAGTAAGATAAAAAATAAATACCCATTAGCTATCGTTACTAGTGCTAAAGTTTTTCTCAATAGACATGGACATCCAAAAAATAAAATCATTATGTACTTTTTACCGTAGAAGTAATCTCATCCGAAAACCAAAGTGAGCAAGATTATTTAGCAATAAAAATCATTAAATTCTTATATGTAGATACTGATTTTATTATTTTTCTGATTTAATTTCATAATAATCTTCTCATTAAATCATTATCTGATAAACACCGAAATGTTCCCAAGGACCTGGAGTTCGCTTTATCAACGTAGGTGGTGAGTCAGGCTTTATCTAAAATCTCAGGTGTCATTTTATACTATTATGTATCTGTCGTCACGTAGCTGTACTAGAATTTAAATAACCCAGACTGATTTTTATTTATTTTATTTCACTTGAAGTTTCGTCCTAATTTTGTCTTGTCTTGGAATTTCCTTTTTATATTAGGTAGGTACCTATATTTTTGCATTTTTTTTTTCTTCCATAGATAGGTAAGGTAACTACATAAAATAAAGCAATAGGTGATGTTGAAAGGAAAAAAAATCGTCACCCCACAGAGTCTGTCTAAATTTTAATAAAACCTATATTATAGGTAGCGTATGTAGGTACATATTTAGGTTAATGTCCATCATTTTATACAAACATGTTATAAATCATGAAATGATATTATAAAACACGAAATAGATAAATAATTAATTAATTGACTCATTATTTAGGCATTTAGTGCCACGGAGAGTCACTAGGGTTTCGGGAAGTCAGAAAGTAGTTGGGTCTCACGTTACCAGTATAAAATTACCGATAAACATCAATATGGTCTTCATAGAGATTCTCCTAACCCGGAGGTAGACCAAGGACTCTGCCAAAGTGTGCTGGGATTTTAAAGTTTCGTTCTTAAAAACGATTTAATTCCTCGTAATAAAATTATAGGTAATAAAATCACTTTTTTCAGAAAAAAAAAGAAGTACAACCTACGGTTTAAGAAAAGAACGCAGAACGTTAACTTACTACTGGTAAAATTATGAAAAAAATCTCCAAATTCGTACTTTTGGCAGAATAACTCTATTGTCTTAGTAAAATCCCTTGTGTTTTCTTTCTGTAATATTTTTTAATGTGAGGTATTTAGGTATGGATTCGAAGTCTTTTCTTTGTGTTTTTTTAGACACAAAAGAAAGTGTGTGGGTCTTTTAGGAAAGACACCAAATCGAGAACGAAGGTCCTTTCTAAATTTGTTAGATCGAAAATACGATATACTGATACCTAGACCTATGTTGACTTGTTCAGAACACTTTCTGACAGAGCCCCCCAATGTCCATAAAAATATTTTCTTGGACATTCCCAGAGATTTGGAAGAATCTAATGCTACATAGAGTTGACTTTATGATCTCTCATAATATCACACAATTTGATATAAATTTGACGACTTTTATGGGAAATTAAGGCTCTCTCGAATATCAAGTTTTGGGAGGGTTTTAAATTGATCTTTGCAATGTTGAATACATCACATCATGGACGTGGTTCGTTACCCGTTCAGATATTTGGCCCAAATGACGGACATACGATGTCAACAGTGCCTACCTATACCTGGTGTTTCCAACCCTGGAAATCAGCGATCTTTGTAATGACTGGCTATTTACGTACATAAGTAATTAATACGAGTAGGTATTATGTATGTTTTATGTACTTGTATATTACATGGACGCATCTATTGCTAGCTGGAGTACATCGTAAACTACTGAATTGATTGTGGAATTCCATTGCTTTATAAGAAGTCCTAATACTAGACTGGAAATTTCCATCATCAGTTATCAACGAAAAACTCTTCAACTATGGATCGTTAACTGCGGAAAATCCCAATGTCCCCCTCCCAAATAAAACCGTCAATCATTAGGAAGACTTGTTGCAAACTCAAATAAGAACTGTCACATTTTCGGACCATCTTGTAGAGTGTCGGTCACATCTGTGTGACCATATAGAGAAAATAATTATTTATTTTTTTGAATGTTTCTCGAGAACTGCTTCTTTTGTGTTTCTCGTTACTGACCGTCACCGTGGATTAATCTTGAGAATCAAGGGGACCTGAGAGCCTAGCTCGATATTTGCCAGAAGACTTTGAACTTTCTGGTACTTACTCGGTAAATTTAGATAAAAGTCGATGTTCCATGATGAGAAAAAAAAACCTACCTAGACAATACATGTTCCAATCATTTTTCTGAAATTTATAACAAACCAAATAGGTATGATACTTGGAGAAGTTAATGTGTTTATGGCCCATGCTCATCTTGTTCAAAGTTGCAAAGAAAGGCTTGCGAGAGCCACTTTTTTAAAGCTCGTGATTACCTTTTACCAGAATCGAAGCCTTTCTTCATATTGCAATTTTCCTGTGACGATTTTTTGACATTATTGTGACATGCTGTTCCTCAAATATTGCCACAAAGCATTTAAGTTACTTTTAATTCAATCAACACTATTTCCTTATAGTCAATCACTCTCCACCTAGTTTTCTTATCAAAAATATTTTCTAATTGTTCATTTCGTTACCAATGGCGAATTGGTATCAATTAGTTAAGAAAATATTCGCCAGATTTTTTTTTTCTCCAAAAATTTCACATCTCTCTGAATTCCATCAGGGTTTTGCTTATTAATCTGTCTATTTTAACCGCTTTATTTCGTCGACATTCCTCATAACTCCAAAACAATGTTATAAAAAGAGCTACATGTGTTTCTTGATGATTTGATTCGCTAAACAACAATCAAAATTCGATCTTTACTTTTTTTAGTATAGCTACCTACTTGGGTTTAAAAGCACAGTAGCTATATTATAGTTTCTAATCAATATTATGGGAAGTCGAAGCTAATTTAGCTCACTGAGTAGGGACTTAGGGAGATACCTAATACTTGATTGAAAGTTATGGTTCATGGATGACATTAACTGTCGAGTACAGTAATATTTTAATGGCTATAGCTATGTACCATGTACCTACAATATTTGTGATTTTTGGAACCTTTGGTTAATTGGTGAAACCTACATCTAAAGGTTAAAGACTTTTACCTTCGAGTCTACAGTCCAAACTTCACTTAGTTGTTGACAGTCAATTAGGCTATTTTAGACGTTTTCCATGTATCTGCTCTTGCGCAGAACCGCAATAGCCAAAACCCCATTTTCTTCGAGCTTTATGCCGTATTTTTAAGAAAAGGAGAAGGAGGAGGAGAAGGAGGAGAAGAAGAAAAAGATGAAGATGAAGAAGAAGAAGACGAAGGAGAAGAAGAGGAAGAAGAAGACGACGAACAAAAAGGATCGGGATTACCAGGGACGGACGGGACGGTTTTGCTAAGCACGGCACTTTCTGGCCGCAACACGCAACACACCACTGGTACCTACCGTGGGAATAAGTAGCATTCCGCGGCTCCTTTTGATTCCAGATTTTTACTAGTACGCGATGAGTGCAAAGCTCTGATGGTCCTTTCGATACTATCGATGAAATTTCACGTTGATATTATATTTTTATTTATTTTTACTCCCAGCCTTTTCATAAAAAAAAAAACTTCTAAAGTCTTGGTACCACCTTATTAAGCTAGATTCGTAGAAGCTTAACCCATACTGTTTGCCCCTAAGTCTTAGGTGGGCTTTTTTGCGTATGCTTATTGTTATTAAGCTAAGTTTCTCTAGTTTCTTATGCTCATAGTTGGGGGTTTCCTCAAATTTCCTCCAATTTTCCAGTTCCCTCTCTTTGCTGGTTTTGTTATGCCCTCTCTTTGCTGGTTTTGTTTGTACAATGCCATGAAAGTCCGTCCCGCTTTACGTACTGTATGCGATAATAAAAGAATGTTTTTTTTTATTTATTTATTAAAGATGATTTATTAAATCATCTTTAATAAAAACCTGTAACACTGAAAGGTTCGTAGTACAAAACTGGATGTACGAGATTCATGATAGTATTGGTAATGGCGGTAAAATGTGTACCATTTTTGGACATTTTGGCTGAGGGCCTACTTTAACATGACCCTTTTGTTATTATTATTATTATTTTGTAATTTTTTCGGCCCTGATAAAATTAACGTGTTTTGCGTTCAACCTAGCCGACTTTCCTTTTGTCCGTGTTTTTTTTTTTTTTTTTTTTTTTTTTACTGTTTTTTTGTTTAACCCAGCCCGCTTTTCCTTTTTCGTTTTTTTTTTTTTTTTTTTTTTTTTTTTTTTTTCAGATTATTTTGATTTCATGAAACTTGGATAACATGTTCAAATATAGAGAAAATTTTGGGCCCGACCTGACAAATGGGGCCCCCATAGCATCCCCTTTCCTGAGTTAGTTCTACAGTTTACAGAAATTCTACAGTTCTTCGAAATATTCGAGATTTTAAGGACGAGTACTATATATATATTTTTTAATTAAAAACAAATTCATTGGGACTAGGTAGGTACATGTACCATATCGAAAGTGTAAACAAAGCACCATAAAACCTATATAAGTACTCTATTGAGATTTCAAGTTTGGAAGGACCACTGAAATCGTTTATAAATCTCTTCGCTCTTGTTGATAAACTGCCTGAGGAATTCCAGTTTTATATCTTTGCCTGTGACTCTCGGTACATATCAAAGACATATTTTCGAAGGTCACTCGAGTTTGCTAATATTTCTGCAATAAATACTGTCCTCATATGGAAGGAAATTAGATCCTTTGGAAAAAAAAACTCTGATACCTAGGTAGATAGTATACGTATATTATTATTATTTATTATTATTATTATTATTATTTTAATGAATCTTTTTTAGAGCTTATTTAATGTACGATGTGATTGTTTTACGATGCTCTAACTTAAAGACGTTCTGTCTCATCATTAGTGGATACGAATAGATGCTTGGGCTGTCTTTTACTTAAAAAGTTATTGGTCCATTTTTTTTTTTTTTTTTTTTTTTTTTTTTTTTTTGTTTTTTTTTTTTTTTTTTTTTTTTTTTTTTTTTTTTAGATTCCATATTTGGGAATCTTACTACGGTTTACTACGAACGCCAGGCAAACGGTAACTTAAATATTTTCTCAAATAGTAGTAGTAAGGATATTATAAAATTGCAGGCCTATTAATAATTTGGAACATTCCAAGGATATCTAACATTGGATGGATATCATTATCAGTAGTTAGTAGCTAAGTTTTACAATCGTAAATGGTGCTTTTTTACAAATAAAAAATGATACAGCAAAGTATACTAGGTACTCCAAATCTTACCTCTTACCAAAACAAACAGATTAATTTAGGTTTTTTAAAAGTGGAGAAATAAGAACCTCCTTGAAAGATAAATATAGTAAAGAAAAATTTCAAGTATCATCACTTGAACAAATGAAACTTTGGAGAAATACGGTTACTTTACTGAAGCAGTCTTTAGTTGTGTATAAAAAAGTGCCGTCTTTTATTATTTACTTTTATCAAACTAATTATTGCTCTGAAATTACTCCCCAAGATCAGAAATCAAAGTCGAAATTTGACCCAGAATGAAGAAGACCATTTTTTTTTCTCAGTCCATAAGTTAATCTTCCATGAGAGAGAGAGAGAGAGACTCGATTTTATTATTATTATTTTTTTGGCATACCTACCAATAAAAATTAAATAACCCCAATATCAGATGAAACATTTTAATATATCTATGTAATTGAAATAAATACAAATATTTAAAAGAAGGAAAAAAAAAAATATGAACATAAAAAATTAAATTAATAGTATTAAAAATAATAGAAAGTAAAAAAAGTCAGCACCTATAAGAATAATTTTATGGACCTAAATAAAAGCCATAAAATAAAGAGTCACTTTTTTCAGGTCATAAATTTTATGTGCTGTTATGCGTGATAATTAGATGCGTAATCGGCAAGATGATGGAAATTTTCTTCAAAAAGGAGAAGAAAAAAATCTTGGTCTCTGATATGCCTTCTATGATTACTTGATTACCTACACTTGAAATCTCTTATTTTTTTCTACAGGTGATACTATATGCTCATCTAAATATCGGCAAAGTCTTCAGAGCTTTGGAATCTTCTTTAGTGAATTCCTGAGAATTGAAGAAAATAAAGTCATTAGTCTCTGAAGTTTCTCAGATGTTTGGTTTACCCGTACCTACAATTAGGGAGTCTTGGCGTCTCCACTAGAAATAAACTGTTCCGCGAAAGAGTTGCGATTCACAACTTTCTCATCGGAATCGTTTATGAAGACAAAATGTTTTAGTTTGCAAGGAAATAATTTGAACTCATTGCTAATTTTAATTAATGAATGTAATGAATACATTATCCACCCACCCCCGTCCCTGTGTATTAGATAATTATTGTGATATGATAATTACCTATTTATTATTATGCCTGAGGTAATCTGAGGCATTCTTTTTAACTTATAGTACGAATGATTATTTTATACATATAATTAATTATTTATTAGTGAGATTTGACGTCTCCACTAGAAATACGGACACTGATTGTTCAGCAAAAGATATAAAAAAGTTCATAGCTTTAGTTTCCAAGGATATAATGGAGAAATACATAATAGATTACCCAGTAGGTATAACCTAATGAAAATATTTTGCTTATCAGGGGTTTATGCGGTTTTGAGGAGTGGAATTCGTGAACATTTTGCGTGTTCGCTCAGGAACTCAAATATTGGACTTGCTATTTATATTCGTAAGTCTTTTATCTCAGTTATTAACTGGTATTATTTTCAGTATGCAATGACTTTATTAGGCCCAGTCTAGCCGTATTTTGGCACACGAGTTTTCAGCCAATTAAAAATAGCCTTGCATGCTTTCTAATCAAGTTATAAATTTGGACCTTGGAAATATTATCAGGTATTTAAATCAGAATTTCAATGTTTTCATTATATTGCATTCTGCCTCCTGGCTTTTATTTCACCCTCAAATAGAAAATGTAGATAAATACCTATTAACACCGCATAATTTAATTTTGAACTGAAAATTCTAATTTGAATGCCTAACTATTTCACCGAACATTTCTCGTCTACCTCCTTCTAATCCTGCATTTGAAATACAGACATACAAAAGTTTGCAATATTGTCACAATTAGGAATACAAGGCATTAATTCTACTCATAAAACTTTTAAAACGAAAGAATTGCTGGACTGGACCCGAGAGGTGTGCATAAAAGTAAGGAATATTGGTTTGAACAATGAAGGGAATACAAAAGCTGCTTTGTAAGTACGATGCGAACCATATCCAGCTTTTTCTGTCCAAGAAATACATACCATCGAAAAAAAACTCCCTGCAAAATTCAAGCTCAAAATTTAATAACACAAACCTGGACCCATCGTACTCCACAATAATTATTCATTACAAGGAAATTATTATCATTTCATTTAATTTGTTTTCTCTCCCTAGTCCCTTATGTTTCTTGTATGTAATAAAACTCGGGCGTATCATTGTCTAGAGGGGATGAGAGAATCCCCTCTCCATCAGGAAGGTTATAATAATTTTTAATATAAAACCTACACAACAAGTAATATATTACAATTGAATGATCTTACAAAACCTTCTCAAACTACTCGAAACACGTGCCTTATTAAACTTTTCACTATGACCCAATGACAATAGCCTTTCCCCCACCCCTACTCCACTTGTTTCGTGAAGGGATGTGTACTTGAATATTACCAGGGACTCATCCTGAAAGTATTTAATAAAAAAAGGAAAAAGAAAATTGTTCACAAGGTCCTTATCTTTATGTGTCACTGAGTAAAAGGACAAAGGACGCTTATTGTATTCTGTCAATAAGTCACGTTATTTAGACCGTGTTTTACGAAGTCAGGCTTCAATTCTGGATTGAACTGGGTATTAAGTTTTCATCAGCTTAATCCTAGATTGATCGCAATTCTGATTTGGTGAACCCCGCTCTTAGTGTGGGTGAAATCGGGATGAAAAAATCGATCTCATCTCGGACGATCTCTACGCGTATTTGTCCACTGCTGGATGTATCTTATCGTTATTTTCACTGAATTGTGCTTTTTGAGGTCAAAACGATATGTAGATCATATGTAGGCATCACAGACAATAACCCCCCCCCCTTCCTACAATATGCAAATTTCAGGACTTCTATGATCTCTCAAATCTCTTGAAAACTCATGACATCCGTAGTAGGTAGGCAGTTGAAAATTCACCCACTGAACGAGAAAAAAAAAAATGCAAGGTGCATCACAGACAATAAAAAAACCGAGAGCTTTAGAAAGTTCAAATGCTAACTGTAATAAAAACCACTTGATGCGAGATATATTTCAACAAATCCCCTCTCCATTTCACTTATTTGTTTTGTCGACATCAAATTGTATTATTGTAAGAGGGCAAAACAAGAGCTTTCATTCGCGAGGCGTTGTATTTGATCTCATGTGTGACCCTGTTCAGTCCAGGAGGATTCATATGAGGGGTACAGGATGCAAGTAAGAAGGATCATACTTGATTTCTATTTGTGTTTTTTTTTCCGGACAAACAGATCTTTTCGCGATTTTCCCAGAATTTCAAAAATATGAATGGGCTTTAAGAAATATTTCAATTCTTTTAGAAATGTGAATAGGTATGCATACTCTTTTTACTAACTTATCTTAGGAATATATTGTTCTAATGAGTCACTCATAGGTAGAAAACTAAAACACATTTTTTAAACTAAATACCTATTTTAAAACTTTTAATCCCTAGACTTTGATTTATTAGAGGAGGATTCAAGATTTTCGGATTTCGCGAAAATGAAGGCAGTAAGGAACCAATTTTGAACGGCGAGATTGAAGATGCAGGAAAAAAGAAGTGTGTACCTACTCATATCACATATACTCGTATTAAATTCAATACATGAAAAACCTCTAATACTTCAATATTTGTTATTTATTAGCTTTGTGCAATAACTTTCAACAAAAAGACATGGGGGAGGGATCCAAATTTTATTATTAAATATTATTCGCTTTTATCTTGAACTTTGTGATCTCTTCTCTTGAAAGGTAGGGTTACCATGCAATGAACACTGAGAGTTAAACATCCGTATTGGATTAGGATTAGATAATTATGAACAAATAAAGGAGATTGGTAAAAGAGACAGTTGCAAGGTTGGTAAATCTTATTGGTAAATCCGACTCATGTTGCAGGTAGGTACCAATCATTTATTAGGATGCGTTGTTACTATTTTCGCACAAAGATACTCAATGATTTTCGTGACCTTGTTGGGCCGGAAATTCTTTCAAAATTGCGTTAAATGTATATCCAGAGCCTTTTTACAGCCAAAAAGAGGAACAATCCTTTCACTTGAAAAGGAAAAAAAAGTGACGGACAAAAAGTAATAAATTCCAAATCATACGTGCCACTTTAAATCTTGACGTAATACCCTTTCTTTTATTTCCCCTTCCCCCCCCCACCCCGTTTATCGGACTCTCATCCTATTCTATATTGATTCTGTAAGCATAACTTTAATTCAACCCCTTTGAAAATAACCCCCTTTCGACAATCATTTAACTTTTGTCATTCCATTATCCAATTTTAATAACTGAGAAAACACGTCGAATCATTTGTCTTTTTGTTTGCGCTTTTAATTTCATTTTCCTTTTCTTTGCTTTTTCGAAAGCGTTTTCACGCTCTCGAAAGCGCAGTGCAAAGTAGGTACTTTTATTGAAATGGAACATGCATGGAAAATGCGTAACTGAGAGGTCATATTCTTCTCAGTAAAATCCACATATCTTGTACAACGGTGCGGCGTCCAGAGAAGCAACTTATTTTTACTTTAAATCCCATCAAAGCATTTTATAATGTCAAAATATTTTGATGTTGAGTATAAGTCCAATGTTAAGAAGATTCAGAGAAATACCAAGTATTTATTTGATTATTCATGACAATAAATGCATTGATAATAATTATATCAATTGTTCATGTATGAAAATACAAAACGATAAAACTATGAAATATCTGGGAATTCATTTTGATCATGATATGAAATGGTCAAATCAAACAAAATACTTAAAGAACAAATTGAATATTATATCTTATAAAATGTATTGTATGAAGAAGATTGTTCCATTATACATAAAGTCTATGTTGTACAAAACAATTTGTGAAACAGTAATTCGTTATGGCATTGGAACGTATGGTAATACCACAGAAGAAAATTGGAAACCAGTTAAAACAGTACATAAGAAAATTATCAAAGCTACACTATATCCGTACACAAGCAAATCTCAAAGGAATGAAAAAGTTAAGAAATATGACATTCTAAATATACAGAACCTTCATAAATATGTTTTAATCACACAACACTACTTTGAAGAAAAATATAGAAATGTAATGGTAACAAATTATAATACACGACATACAAATTATGTAATACCTCGAATAAATAATAACTATGGAAGAACAACTATCGCAAACCAAGTGCCGAAATTGCTAAATGAAATTCCAATGAGTCTAAGAGAATTAGAAAACGAAAAGAAAATGAAAAAAGAAGTCAAAAAGTATCTTATGATTAACAATGAAATTTAAATCATAAGAAAAATTCCTACAATAGAAAGAAAAAAGAATTACCTATAATAGCAATTGATGTTCCCGAAAAGTACTACCTACATGTACTTAGTGGAACTTGAAAAGATTGTTGTATAAAGAAAGCAAGCAATAAATCTATTATTATTATTATTATTATTTAATTGTTTTGTATACTTTCACCTGCCTCACGCAATTAGCAAATTCATCATTTGACAAATGAGTCTAGGCATTATAGGTATGCCAGTTTTAAAATCTTGTATTGTTTCGCTGCAATTTTTAATTATTAGGCAAGTCTAATTGATTTGGAGCGAATTGAGTGTGGTAAAACTAGATAAACAAAGATTAGAATAATCTAATTCAAAGGAGGAATAAGGAATGAGGAAGATTTTTTTTTTTTTTTACTATAAGTCATAATTATAATAGTTTTAAGACCGATGTTTCCTTTACTTCTGAGATTCTAAATAACCAACACGGACCGAAACATAAAGCACCCCAAAAATTTAAAGTTAAAGATCATCAGCTGAAGGAAAAAAAAAAAATCACCAACATTCTTCATGCTGAAATCAAGAAGAGAAAGAAACAGAGTCAAATATTTTATCTATAGGCAATTTGTCTTTTGTTTTGAATAAAATAAGAAGTAGTTTTTTTTTTATATTTACTTTATAAGATGAAATCTTCAGATAAATCGGAGTTCCCACAGACCATCGACGTGAGAACTTGGTTCCCAATGTTCATAATCTTTACTGGAATTAACTAGTGATTGTCTTTTGATTTAGAAATTCAATTAAAACAATGATATACCTACACTCAGTTCCATTTCTGATTGTTCCTACACATAGGTGGGTATGTAGGCACTTTTTTTGTAAGAACTTGGGTATTGTGTTGAACACAGACTATGTGATCAAATCCAATCCTATGTTTGGTGTTTGGGCATTTTTACTGATTTGTACTTATGGTATTTGGGTATGTTTACTAATTTGTACTTACCTGGTGAAAATGAGAAAGCCCTGAAAGTTTAGAAGAAAAGTAAAAGTATACACATGTAGGTATTATAACAAATAATAAGTAAGCATTTTGTACACTCAAGTTTTATTTGAAATTTGAACTATACTGGTACACTGACAAATATAATAATAGTAGATATTAATTTTATTTATATGTAGTTATAGGTATGTTTATTTTAATAGTGTTTTTATCATCCAAAATTGAATATATCATTGATGGTTTTCCCCCCTTTTTAATCCTGAAAAAGTACAAAGTAGGTATTGTGACTCCGGAAATTATAATTAGGTATCACCACACTAATCTGATGATTATCAAAATATGAAACCAGCTTGTGACATTTTGAACTTGTCTATCTCTAGTTCATCAGAGGCAGTTTCGATTTTAGCTACTGATATTCCATAATAATTGGTCCCTTTAACTATTGACTTTACAAATGTGTATTGGAAAACATGATAATGATTTTAGGAAGCAGTGTGTACCTACATAGGTACATTTAGAATATTTTAGAAAAAGTAGATATCAACAAGACCTAGGTTACCTTATAAATAGGTACATGGTGCATCATTTTTTTTTAATAATAATTGGTCCCTTTAACTATTGACTTTACAAATGTGTATTGGAAAACATGATAATGATTTTAGGAAGCAGTGTGTACCTACATACATTTAGAATATTTTATAGAAAAAGTAGATATCAATAAGACCTAGGTTACCTTATAAATAGGTACATGGTGCATCCAAGTTGCATGATTATACATTTTTTTATATTTAAATAAATGCCTGGTGTGAAGTAGGTACTTAAAGGGATGTAAAAACAGAAGGCTTGTTTTCCTAAAAGATAATATGCGGAAAAGAAAACCTGTAGTAGGTACCAATGATGATTATTACCTACCTACCTCTAAGATAGTAGAATTCTCTTGTATCAAACACAGCTGCTATGGATAACATTCTTTCGAAAATCATTAAATCTATTAATTAGACCTTTTCTTTTTTATGTAGGTATTTAATAAATATCCACGTTTATTACATGTAGGTAATAATAAATTCTACATAGTTTGTATTGACTTTGTTCAGAAAACGGTACTCAAAATACCTGCATGGCTGGTAAAATTGTAGGTACCTACTTAAACAAATACATGCGTTTACACAACATTAAAATTCTTATTTAAACAAATAGGTTATATTTTTTGACTTGATCATTTTTTGGAAAAGAAGACAAAAAAAAATATTTACACTGGAAACAAAAAATTGTATAGGAACTTTAACAGTGCATATCAAAAAAAGTACTATCCGCAGATTTGGGACACGTAAAACAAATGACATTTTCGAGTAGATTTCGTGGTGGTTTTTTTGGGAAGAATAAGTTCTCAAAAAAGAAAAACTTAAAAGAAAAGTAGAAGTAAAAAAAAAAAAAAAAATATCAGTAGGAAGTCAAGAAATTCCAATACCTACAAAATGTCATTAATTAGTCTGTTTACCTTTGTAGGTCAGAAAGAAAAGGAAAAGAGGAAAAAAAAGTTGATGGTTAACTTGGTAATTTTGTGAGGGACATAACTGAAAATACAGAATATTTTTTACAAACTTGGTTTGTGATTTTTTCTATACCTAATTTAATTTTTGCAAAAAAGAAAAGTTATACCAACCAAGATCAGTAATGTCTAAGTGCCCCTTTAGAATCTGCTGACAACTACGTATAGGTAAAATAATATCACAAAGATATGCACGTTATATGGCCAAAGCTTTAGTACCTTACTCTAACCATGGAAAATATAGTATAGGTATTTCTTTAAATACCTATTAAGATGAACTTATGAAAATGGAGGTACTTATGGTTTTAAACCAAAATAATTATCTTCTAGAGATTTATCACAAGGGTTATGGCTAACTGATGGGATGTTTGCATAGATTTGACATAAAACAAAGATCTTAAATCGTTTCTTCGTTGAAAGTACTAAAACTTTGGGCCTGAAAACTTAAATCAAAAATATTGGAAAAACAACTAACAAGGATAAGAATTATTGTAAATTTTGGTAGGTAGTATGAATCCTTTGTCGCCTTGAAAATTTTTATTTCAAAACCAGTAAAGATCTTTCGAAGATTCTTGAACTTGAGCTTCTAAACCTGAAATCAAAGAAAAGAAAAAGATAAGATCAGAAATAACATCTTTTGCTATATTTTCTAGAAATAAAGGAGAGTAATCCTGCCCTGAAAAAACTACCTCTCATATTCGTATGCATTCTACAATCTACAAGATAACTAAATATTTTGTCTCATTTAAAATTATTAAACAATGCAATTATTCATATGACTCGGTGATAATATTGATGACACTATGGTATTTAGGAAAGAGTTGCTAAGACCATAAATAATATTTCTCGAAACAATTTTCAATATTTACAACGTTCCAATGGAAAGATTAAACGAAGTGTAATAAAAATAATTGAACATTAATAACTCATAAAATCACTATGCATCATTTATTAAAATGTCAAATCTGCAGGTATTGCACAGCCCTTCCTCTTTGAATGTCATTTCTCATAATATATTTGCTTACATTAACACAAGTCTATAAGGTAGTGAGGCTTTACATCATCTGTAGTCTATGAAGTAAGACCAGCCCTGGTTTTAACATACCATCTAGTAGTCTGTTTTCATCCTATATTAGCAATATATATCAGTAACATAAAAAAAGACACAGTCTTTGCTCTTTTTCCTGGAATCTAGAAACTTTCTTTGGTTTGATTATTCACGTGCGACCAAACAATCATATAGTAAACCTCTGTCGGTTAAGCAACCAGCTGCTCTCCTGCACTTGCTTTTAACAACTTTAGAGCAGAAGATCCTCAATTAATTCCTTTAATATCATCGTTTAACTTTGGTTTGAACATCAAGTTGGTATTTAATTGAAAGAGTAAAAGTAGATACTTCTTTGTACCTAAATTACATAAAGCAAGCAAGTTTTGAATCTTTAGCTAAGAAATGGTGTAAGAGGTACAGTCAAACCTGGTTAAAGAGCAACCCAAGGGACCGGCAATATTTTGCTCTTTATAGAGGTTTGCTCTTTGGTAATCCAATGTACACCGCCGTTTTATATCAAGCAAGTACCTATGCTGAGGTACTCACTGGCTTTGGAGTAAAATTCCTGAAGCAAAAAACATATGAAAATGATCTACCGTATCAGTTGAATCTTAAATTCACAGAACCAAATATACTTGTAAATAAATTAGTGAAACCGGTCCGAAATTTTGAATAGTAATAAAGTTATTCCTCCAAAATGTAAATAGCAAGTGGTACAATGCACGTATATGAACTTGTAAAATACCTACATTTTGACAAATTGTAACAATCAAATTTTGGCCACACCAGGTGTCAAATTCATTTTATTCTTCTGTCAGTTTGGAAATTACCATGAGGAATGTTTATCTCATATGTTATTAGTAGCTTTCATTATAAATTATTATTCATTGATACAATCTTCTTTCTTTTGACGTCAATTGTAAGAATAAGTTTGTTTGTTTGTACCCATGTACCCATGATAAGGAAAAGGGAAGATGAAAAGAAGTTACTTTCCGGAGATAAATAATAAAATGACTAAGTACAGTGATGTAGAAAAAAAAAGAAAAGGAAAATAAGAAGAAAAAAAGAAAGAGAAGACTTAGAACAAGATTCAAGACATAACAAGGTTATATCAATTTTGTGTGGATTGAACTCTGTCGCCTAGAACGTCAACTTCAGTTCCTTGAAATAGTTTGCTGCCCTTTTTGAGAAATTATGGCAACGTAGTCGATCAAACTACTTTGTATATTTCTCTATAGGTATTCTCAAACCTTTCTGTAACACACCCTTCTCAGTATTACGAGTACCTCTGTCAGTGGAACTTCTCAACAATCGAAGATCTTGACATTACGTCTTCTTCACATGCTGACAGCAGAAATTTATTATCTTTATAGGTACTGATGACTTAAAAGTGATCTAGGTACTAGTGGTTCTGTGAACTGTAGACCTCACTCAAATTCTTTTGCCTAAAGCTGAGACTTTGTCTAAATGGGTAACTCTATGTAATACACATGTGTATCAAAACAAATAAAAATATCTACACGTCTTATGTAGTAGGTACCTATACTTATATCCTAAATCCAAAAAAACCTACCTACCTATATCCTTTTTTTTTTTTTAATACCCATAAACCTACCAAAAGAATCAAATTGAAGAAGGGTTGAGGGTTAATTGTGAACTTTTTTTTTAACAAGAATTGGGATTGTTTTTGGAGGAACACCAGATGAGTCCGAGAATTCCAAATCATCCGATTTGGGTCCCAACTCAAAAAAAGGTCATCCCAGTTGCGTCCCCGGTACCTGAGATTGAACCTATTTACTTGAGACCATAAAGTAAATAAATAAGTATATAACGAACAGGGTGATCCTATTAGTAGCTTTCATTATAAATTATTATTCATTGATACAATCTTCTTTCTTTTGACGTCAATTGTAAGAATAAGTTTGTTTGTTTGTTTGTACCCATGTACCCATGATAAGGAAAAGGGAAGATGAAAAGAAGTTACTATTAAGTCCTTTTTTTGGGGATCATTGGTGATAGGAATAGGGATAATGAAAATAACCTAGTTTGGGAATAAGTGTCTAGTCTTCCGTTTGAATTTCATTAAGGGAAACTTGACACATCCACCATAAAAACATGATGCTATTCTTCCTCTTCGGGGTTCATAAAATTAAAGTACCTACCTACCTCGTTCATATGATTAAAACAAGTAAGTGACATTCTGTCCCCAAACCTCACATGAGAATATCAAGAAACCGTCTCATTAAACTGTGGAAACTTGACTCATAATCTTCGAACTAAATCGATTCCTAAAATAAACAGATCAAATCACAAGCTATAAAAATTCTTCCCAGACCACAACATAACTGAGGTCTTACAAAGTATACATTCAGGATCATTTAGCATAAGATACCCAAACCAACGAAGCAACGAACCACTGTACCATCAGGTCAAAAGTTGCAAACCGACCAAAAACGTGAGAAGTTATATGAGAGAAATTCAGCATGTTCGCCCTCACATGGAGTTCCCCTTTCCATCAACAGGGGCGCTCTCAGGCTAACCGGGGCTCGGGGTGATAGCTTCAAAAATGGGGCTTTTCTAACATTTTTTTTATCCTATAGAAATATTCCTTTAATTCCATCAATATTTTCAAGGATTTCTCAAGGCATAATAGGCGATTATTATTATTATTATTTGAAAAAGCTGGTTCCGGGTCCCTCGAAAAGCCCGCGCCCGGTCAAATAGCCCCGGACGGACCCCCTAAAAACGCCCTGACCACCAATAATAATGGAGTGATAACACACTTTACAAAATAGGGAATATGTAACATAATAGGGAATATGTAGCAATAGGGAATATTGTTGTTAAGGAAACCGCTTATGAGTTCCACAGGGAATTTCCAAGTACGCTACATAATATTAGGACAGGGTACCTAAGGGGTATTTAGGTACAAGGGAGGATTCCATACCTCACAATGCAATCCCAAATGAAGAAACATTTCAGATTTGGGTTTACCTTTCACTTCATACCTACTTCCGAGAAGATACCTAATTATGAGCAGACAAAATGTTTAGACCAGTTTTGGTGTAAAGGGGTGAAGAGAAAATTTGAGCGGTAATTTTGGCATCTCCACCAAAATGTAGGTGGTACATATAACTATCTACTTCACCTATTTCTCGAAAGGTAATACGTGTAATAATGGTACTAATTTAATGAGAATTTAAACATAGGTACCTAATATGAGTATGTTCAACCTACCTCGGTGGTGTAGTGGTCAAGACGCTCGCTTGTTAAACAGGAGGGCGTGGGTTCAATCCCAGCCGAGGTATGGAATTTTATCCTCATATAATTTGAGAATTTGACCACAATAATAGTAGTAGCCTACTGCTGGAGTAAAGGGACTTTTCAGTCCTATGCGAGCAGTATAAATAAGCACTATTATTATTATTATTATTTACGTGTTGAAGATGTTGATAATTGTACATATATAAGGCTCTGAAAAAGTTCGCGGTATTGGAATTTGTCGACAACAGACAGGGAGAGGATTTTTGTTGACAATTTTATTACAGCGAGATGTTGGCAGTAAGAATGTTGAGCATGGGAATATCAGTAATAATTATCACTGTGAAGGAAAACTGGTTTGAATGTTGTCAGTTGAAAGGCTTACAGAATTTGTGATCAGTAATAGTACATTTCCAACAAGTTTTCCTTTCCAATAAGTTTATTTCCTACAAGCAAGTTTAGAACCCAATATTTTTGGTCCTGAGTCGGTCCGGATACTGAAAACAAGCAGCAGAATGTCGCAAGTAAAGAATAGTAGTAGCCTACTGCTGGAGTAAAGGGACTTTTCAGTCCTATGCGAGCAGTATAAATAAGCACTATTATTATTATTATTATTTACGTGTTGAAGATGTTGATAATTGTACATATATAAGGCTCTGAAAAAGTTCGCGGTATTGGAATTTGTCGACAACAGACAGGGAGAGGATTTTTGTTGACAATTTTATTACAGCGAGATGTTGGCAGTAAGAATGTTGAGCATGGGAATATCAGTAATAATTATCACTGTGAAGGAAAACTGGTTTGAATATTGTCAGTTGAAAGGCTTACAGAATTTGCGATCAGTAATGTTATAATTATAAATAACGCATAACGTACAAGGTACCTTGTATTTGTAGATGGCATTATTATGACTGGGTTACATCAGCATAATATTGTCTATTGTAACCAGTGTAGTGAACTTTACTATGAGCAGCTGAACAGGGCTGTTGATTTCTTTGTTTGTATACAGGCCTATAGGGTTCTATGATTCTTAATGGTAATTAAAAGTCTAGGACGGTAATCATCAATCATGGCTAACCATCAAGCTGAAAGCTTTGTCGCACTTTTTTTATATCACAATACTTAGTACTAATTGTTATACGTATTTTTCCAAATTAAACAGGTTTTATTTAAGAATATATAAAAACTATTACCAATCAAATATACAAGACCTTGTTTAGACTGCGGGAGCAAAGGAAAACTTGAGACTTGGTAAGCTTTGAGCGTCCACTTTAACTTGAATTAGAAATTTTAAAAAAAGGCGATACAAGCTAGGTCAATACTGACGAGTAATTGAAGCGAGCAACTTCCCGTTCATCTGGTACTTTTCCTTCACCTGTCAATCTTGAATTCTCGATCTAGGTTTTTTTTCGCCTATAATTCTGACCTATACGTAGAATATAAAGTGCGTTCAAACAGAGCAATCTATGAAAGATCCTACTAACCCTATAATGTATAGGTAATACTCAAATTTGCACCAAAGCACTATGTTTATTTAGGCCTTTGATATGATGTATCACAAACAGGGGGTTCTGATTTAAGATTTTAAAGATGGTCCCCCTGTAGCTGCCCCTAATAAAAAAACATTGGTTTCTTTTTTAACTGACCTTTTGGTCTAAAATAAGCACGGGCACTAAGGACATTAGAATTTTAATATTATTGAGGTGGGGTATTTTCGTTACAACAAAATGAAGATAATATTCTTATAACAATATTCTTCATGGTTTTGTCCAATGGAGATGGTATTCATTTACTTCTTTGTACACTCCTGAGTTTTGAGGTGGTGAATAATGAACAACACACAGGTGGATGACGAGTACTCTGGTGGAGACAACACACTGATGAATCAGTACTATTAGTAGAACTAGCCATATACGTGATAACTGATGGCACTTTCCTGGAATAATAATAATAATAATAGTTAAATTATGTAGTAGTAAGTACATGAAAGAAAGAAATAAATAAAAACTGGTGAGAACATCACACAAATTGCTTAATTCCATCTCTAGGGTGTTTAAGAAAGACTTGCAAACCTAAAAGGGATTTGGGTATGGCCCTAAAGGGCTACAAAATTGTCTAACACATTAATCCCAAATTTCCAACCTTTCTCAAGAAATGATAAAGAGAAGTAAATTAGATATTTTTTCAGACCTAGCTACATATTTGAGTTTTAAAAACTACTAAATATATCTGAAGAAGGAAAATGGATTTGAAATCCCCCCTTCCCATTTTAGATTTTCTGTAAGAATATATTACACCCTCTATGGTAAGTAAAAAACGAAGCTAAAGACTGGACTGATCACGTCATATTTCCAAACATTTGTTCCCGTGATGCCTGAACTCTTCATGGACTACTACCAAATATAGGAGACTGGGGAGATAGGTACCTAAATGTTCATTTAATTTTTTTCCATTTAAAATACATGGAGTTTGAAGAGACCTTTCTTTAGTTTATGATTTTTCTAAACAAAAAATATTGGAGGAATTATTCTTGTGGTTTTGGTTTCTAAAGAACATTATCTATTCATATCTTATTGTTTGAAGGGTTGATGTTGAATTATTACTGAGAAATCAAAATCATGCCGTAAATTTGGACTCTGTATTGTTTACTAACCCCCAAGAGTTTGTATCCCCCATTTTTCAAGACCAGCTGATTTTTTCTTTCTTTTTTACTTTCCTTATCCTATAGGAAGGAAAGTAATGTAATCGGGTCAAAATTTCGATGGTCAGTTTTTAGTGCCAAAACACGTTTTGAGGTCCCTAGAGCCTAAATCCAAAGTTTCAGCCATTGGTCCGTGTGTGTGTCTGTCTGTAAACAAAATATCTCGAGAACGGTAAGAGCTAGAAACTTGGAATTCGGTATGTATCTTTCAAATGTGACAAGGATGCGACACGAAACTTTTGGTTAAGACCGGTGCAACGCTTGGCGGCATTTTACCGCTTTTTGGCGGTTTTCGGTGTAATTTGACAATATCTCGGGAACGGTATAAGCTAAAGACTTGAAATTAGGTATGTAGTTCACAAATGTGACAAGGATGCAACATAAAACGTTTGGTTGAAATAGGTGCTGCGGTTGGAGGTATTTTGACCGCTTTTTGCGGGTTTCGACCGCTTTTTGGCGGTTTTCAGCTATATCGACTAAACGGTTAGAGATATTGTAAATGTTACAACAAAACCCCCTAATAAGCACCATTCAATAGGATAAGGAAAGTCGTGTGATGTTCACACCAGATTTTTTTTATATTCTTTTTAATCCTGTTCTTTTTTCCTTTTCTTTTTTTAGACTGCGCATTTTCTTTCCATTTTATTCTCTTCTTGTATATTTTTAGACTTTTTTAATTGGTTATGTTTTGGTCATGCAAGAAATCCAATAGCTGACATGTACGCCGAAGCAACATTGAGAAATATTAATAAGGAATACCAATTGCGACTTGTATACAAGGACTGAAAGAGTCTAGCTTCTTTTGGATAGTTGCTAATGCTATGACAAATTAATGTAGTCAGGACGTGACTTTTGGCGACCTTCTAGGAATAAAATATTTAGAAAATTAAAAGGCCAAACAAAGTTGGCTATACGTGGGATTGCACATCATGCAAGAAATCCAATAGCTGACATGTACGCCGAAGCAACATTGAGAAATATTAATAAGGAATACCAATTGCGACTTGTATACAAGTACTGAAAGAGTCTAGCTTCTTTTGGATAGTTGCTAATGCTATAGCAAATTAATGTAGTCAGGACGTGACTTTTGGCGACCTTCTAGGAATAAAATATTTAAAAAATTAAAAGGCCAAACAAAGTTGGCTATACGTGGGATTGCACCAAAAGCCATATTATTAGTTGTAAATACCAAATTGAGTGAACGAAGTTGGTTCTCAGTTTGAACACTATTAACTCAACGATTTAGCATTTTGTCTGCCTGTCTTTAACTTATTATCGAACGGTTATTTGGTTTTTTTTTTTTTTTTTTTTTTTTTTTTTTAGTAAGAACAATGTATGTAATTTTTTAAAGTTTCAGGTTCAGGGATTTTTAATTGTACATATTTTATTGTAAACAATAAAAATTAAGCATGGGTACATATTTTTATTAGTCTGAGCTAGGAATAATAAGAAAACTGTCGAGCGTTGTTTGTTTCAAAGATTGTTTTGTCTTTTAATTGACTTCTCCAAAACATAGACATGATCAAAGTTATTCTCAGCAGCAGCACAGCCTTCAAAGAATCTGTGAACTACTCCCAAGGCGTCCAGAGCTTCGATGGCGAGATTGGCGAGGAGCTACTTAGGGTAATGCAGCCTAGGTTATATAATTTAGGAGTTTTTCCCACGAGCTAGGTTAGTGATGAAACTATAGACATTTATGTACTTTTTGGTAAAGTTCTTTGTAGTTGTAAATTTTACAAAAAACAATTTGCTGGATACAATCGTTATTAGTCTATGTTAGATATGGGTAGTGATCTATGTAATTTGATGGCTAGTGTTAACAAATTCACCAAATAAATATTAAATAGGTAGGTAGGCATGTTCAAATAAATTAAAACAGAACAGAGGAAATGAAATTTTAGGGTAAGAAATGCAACATTAATTTATTATTTAATTCAGACGTGATAAATTTCACGAGAGAAAAAAAAAATCGAGAAGATATTTTAAGAAAATTTATTTAATGTTCTTTTGTATAAATTTATTTTTATTTCAATTTCAAGCGCTATTTAATTTACGAGACAATATTATTCCACGGATAGAGTACTTGATATACTATTTATTTATGTAGGTATGCTACATAAATGAGGTACTTATTTTTTGCGTTAACCATATTTTATTTAAATAGAAAATAGAATCGATTGACCACCAACTAAACCAACCGCAGGTACCAAGGGTAAGACGGAATTTCAAATTGGTAAAATTTGGTGAAAAGAGAATTAAAATATTATCAATATAATAAAAAATGAAAGGTATGGAAACCACAGAAATTAAAATAAAAAGTCCAGCATACCTTGCAGACCCTGTTTGTTTAAACCGAGACCATAATTATTTCAAGCTGCTCTTTGGTAAATGTTGATCAAAATCAGACTTTAAACTTACCGGCTATACATAAAAAGAAAATGGCTGTGTATAGACGCCATTTTAATTTGAACACACACTTCTGAGACGAAATTAAAATGAAGATATCAAAATATTGACAGTTCTGCATAAATTAGTAAAACCCACTTTCATGTTTCGCCGAAACCGCCATTACTTCATTTACTAATTTTGTCTTTCCCTTAATTAAAGTATAATTTATCCACGCAGAGTAGACTGGAAATTATCATACTAATTGTACATTCACACTATTAGTTTTAATCTCATTCTTTGTGCTCAATATATTTAAACTCTTTCTTTCTTTCTTTCTTTCTTCATTACATCAATAAAGATCTATATTGCAACCATTAGTGATTGAAAAATAAAAAAAACTTGCACTAGTACTCAACAGAAAATACTGACAAAAGAGAACTTCAAACAATCGCTTATCAAATAGTTCCTGATGCACTTCAAGGCTTAGCAACAAGCCGCATTCTCGTGGCAACATCTTTCTGCTCGTTAGCAAGTTCATAAAGCGCAATAATTAAAGCACTTTGAAACTGGAAATTTGATTGCAAGTTATTTCACACTATGATAAATAGGAGTGCGATATCTTTTCGTTATTAGGTGCAGAGCCTCAATTTCTAATAAAGAGAATCTAATTTTCAAGAAAATGTGCTTAGTTCTTTCTGTAGATAGCTTTGGAGGATTCAAAATGAAGCTCCAATATTATGAGGTTTCACCATTGCTTGCATCGATTCAAATAACAAAGCCTTTATGAGTAGGTAGGTGTAATTTATTTCATTTTGAAGACTTATGTTAGGGTACACCGGGGTGATATGGATTACCAAAATGAAATTATTGTTTGGAAATAGAGCTGTAGGAAAAAAAAATCAATCAGGAGAAACTAGGGTTTTTTCGGCAATGTTGAGTAATAAGAGAACTATCTTTCTAAGAAAGAAAGAAAGAAAGAAAGAAAGGAATTAAAAAAGAAAAAAACAACTCCCAGGTAGGGTATTCTGTTCTTTTATTGTGGTCAGTGTAGCTGCAATCTTAGTGAGTCTATAAGCCAAGTAACTCCACTTCCTCCTATTCTTGGGTTTTATAAGTATTTTAGTACACGAAACATTCATATTCAGCTATATCCTTACTACCATTGGTCTCAGCGCTTGACCACTCCTCTTATATTTAATAATATATATTTTATGTTAGTTACGGTTTCCATGGTAACTCAAATAGCCCTTCTTTTGATAATATCACTTTTTTATTAGCATTAGTTGTACGATTCAAGTGTCAGGTTGACCATAATCTTTTTATGATTAAATCATAAAAAGAGTATAGTTTTACACTGCATTAAGTTCTGAATACCTATACTTGTTGTACGAGTAGATAAGGAATATCCTTAAACTTGGAGGTGAGAAACCACAGAGTGTTGACTCAAACATGTTTTAATCGTTGATTAAGAATGGTCAGTACTTAATAGGTACCTGTTGTACCTGTGTATGTTGGTAAGTTTTTTAGCTAATTCCCCCTTTTTTACTTTTTCATCTACTCAAGTCACTACCCAAAGTGACAGTCCATTGTTTTTTGGTAAACTTTATAGCCAAAGATAAAATCAGAAAGAAAAGTGATTCATTTTCTAAATATCTAAATTCTAGATTGTTTCATGTGATGGATGACTATTAGCATTAGAGGAAAAAAACGAGCTGAGAAAAATAGAGGGTGCTTCATTCGTTTGGACTTTCCCTCTATTCTTTCCTCCACATAAGCGCCTATTTTTTCTCCTGAAAGTCTATTCCATGTGCCATTGTATCTCTATATTCTTTATTCCTTCCAATATGGGTAGGTATTGTAGCCACAAAGTCCATTCAAAGTCGAAATTAGTTACAATGGCTTTTTATAAGTACTCAATCGTTTTAATGCACCTGACGATTTGAGGGAAGAAAGAAAGAAAAAAGGCGTTAATATCGAAGAAAAATAGAAGATAAAATAATAAAAATAGAGAGCAACTTTTATATAAATACAAATTATGTTATACCTACATAATTTTATTCTGAACATTTTGATAATATTGCACATCCACCATTTTCATATTTTATAGTGTGAACATTAGTGGATGTGCCTTAATAACAATACCTACCAAAACCACTGCTTTTATTATTTCTTCATCGGTTCCTTAAACAAGCTCAGACAAGGCTAAGATTAAGATTTCAAACAGCTTCGAATTTCCCATTGGCATAGCAATTAACCAGTAGCACGTGTCAATACCAGATGGTGTACCAATATAACCAATACCTATAGCTTATTGCTAATAGTCAATAATTGGAAAACCAATAAAAAACTATTTTTTCTGCATTGCAAAGCAGTGTCCGAATGAACTATACAAATTGCCAACTTCCCCACCAGATGTTGGAATTAATTATGGAGCACATTACTGTTAGATTTAGAAACCGCTAAAAAAAAAAAGAAGCTTTTTTGTCCATAGGACATGAAACATGGTACTTTGAACAACAGTGCATTGAATAATAAATAATAATTAATAAAGCATTTATTAATACACGCAGAATGAGCAGAATCAATACATTGATTATAGTATTTGGGATATAGAAAATTGCTATAGGAAACATGGAACATTAGTTGATAGAGAATTACAGGGAACATACATCGAACATTAATAGATGAAACATAAAACATTAGTAGATAGAACAAAGAACATTCGTATAGGGAACATTAGTACATAAGCTATATACCATCCCGCGAACTTGGAGAATTGAACATTTTCATCTTTGTCCAGCGAAGACCTCGCGTTGTTTTATATTTAACAATAATTAAGTCCTGCGACATTATTCTCAATTAACTTTTATATAAATAAAAAAAATATTAAATGTCGGCGTCTCTTTGTGATTAAGAAGTTGAACATTTTTTAAGCAAAAAAACCCTACTTTATATAAGAGGCGGCTTTTAAATAAGAGAAAGAAAGAGACCGAAATAAAAAGAAGAAGACAGAAGTATAGAGACAGAGAGAACCAAGATGCGGGCAGTACACAATTGTTCAACAAATATACAAGTATTGTGTTTTGGTCAAGGCAAGAATTAGGTTTTCTCTGGTCTGTGGCAATCTCTGAGAAGAAAAAGAAGGAGAAGAAGAAGAAGGAGGAGGAGAGAGAGAGGAGGGAAGGAAGGGAAAGAGCTCTTTTTTGTAGGGTTCGATAAATTTAATTTTTATCTCACAATTGTTCAACAAATATACAAGTATTGTGTTTTGGTCAAGGCAAGAATTAGGTTTTCTCTGGTCTGTGGCAATCTCTGAGAAGAAGGAGGAGGAGGAGGAGAGAGAGAGAGAGAGAGAGAGAGAGAGAGAGAGGAGGGAAGGAAGGGAAAGTGCTCTTTTTTGTAGGGTTCGATAAATTTAATTTTTATCGGATAAAATTTGTAGGATTCAAAATGTGTAGGATTAAATAAGAATCTAACTTTTTTAGGGCTCTTGTAATGCAACTTGTGGAATGCATTTTCCATCAGCATACAGATGTATCTCTTGAAAAGCTTTTAATTGGAAAATAATCCTGTCTTGTCCTGTCTCGCGACTAGATGGCCAGGCTTTTTGGTTTTAAAACTTGATTTTTAGCAACATTTTACGCCTAAAATGTGCTTTTAGCCTCATTATCCACTGATACTATGGTCGTATTACGTAGGTACAGTGTACCTACCTACACTGAAGAAAATTTCAAGTATGCGAGCACAAATATTTCAAGTAGTTATCCGATTGAAGGAAGAAAAATTCGACATATTCATTCCACTAAGCACTAAACTATTTATTAGATACATTGTATGTACATTAGGCTATCACTTCTATCAGGAAACTATGTCATTCATTTCGTATTGAGACTCTAGTGTGAAATACTACAGCGCATTCCATCACCTATTACAAGTATGTAGAAACGTTTCAGTGCTCCCATTATGTAGGTACCTATACTTCAATTATTTCCTTCTTACCTACTTCCCGTTCTAAGAACAATCTCAGCTTACATTGATACGGGTTACCAGAATAAATCCCCCAACAAAAAGAAAATAGTAACTCCACTTCCCCAACAAAGGGAAAATAAACAACCCTGTTATTTCCAAACACGAAAGAAATTATTATGAAATGTCCATTGACATCAGTAGATTTCAAATTTCGAAATATGGACTGATCTGATCATTAGCCATAAAATGTCATTCGTTTTAATATGTTGAGCACATAGTGCATTATCAGTTTTTAGTCAAATAGGGAATTTTAGAATTTAAATCTAGGAATCTTGTCTAAAATAGCCAATTAGATTCGATCGTACAATCATATTTTCCAATAGACAATGTTATCATATTGAATACTGTACTAGTTCCTTTTGTAATGGACTACTAGGTAGGTATTTACAGTATCTGAAGGTGTGATAGTTGGATTACAAGAAGATCCAATTCTAAAGCCTCAAGGCAATTCGCCAGATCAAAAGTATATGGACTTGTAGGTAAGTTGTAGAGCAGTGATTCCCAAATCGTGGTATCATAGGTTTATCCTAAGGTTCCTTGGAGACTTTGCGAAATGCTCTGCTTATAATTATATTTCTTAAGTATTCAACCACAAATTACCGAACTTTGTAATCCATTAGGTTTAGGTAGGTACATTATGTCAATTTCATTTATATTGTCCTTCTATTTTTATAAGTTTTTAGTAATCTTGAATTTTCAAACACATAGGTAGTAAAAAAAAAACTATTAGCTTATTATGGAAGGGGGAGCTGCTGTTTGGTTACTGTTTGGTTTGCAAAGGTGTCTTCAAAAGGTTTGTTGCAGAAAAATCTGCGGCGAGACCAAATAGGTTGGGAACCACTGGTGTATACCATGTTTTACCATGTAGAAAAAAAAGAACACCGTGAGAAATTTTTTCTGTAGTATTGATTATCAAATTGTTTTGCAAATCGCCTTGCCCGACTATTGTCAAAGAGAATATCCTTAAACTTGGAGGTGAGAAACCACAGAGTGTTGACTCAAACATGTTTTAATCGTTGATTAAGAATGGTCAGTACTTAATAAAACCTGTTGTACCTGTGTATGTTGGTAAGTTTTTTAGCTAAATTTCCCCTTTTTTACTTTTTCATCTACTCAAGTCACTACCCAAAGTGACAGTCCATTATTTTTTGGTAAACTTTATAGCCAACGATAAAATCAGAAAGAAAAGTGGTTCATTTTCTAAATATCTAAATTCTAGATTGTTTCATGTGATGGATGACGTAAAATAGTGGATGTGCAATCATACCGCTGTGTTGTATGTCAAGATGTTGTATTTTACAAGAAATTTGGAACATTTGTTTTAATAAATCAGATGCAATGGCCTGGTTTGGAGTGATTTCCGTGAAGAATTCCAAATCTTCGCGAAGGTGCAGGTACAAACAAATTGACACCAGCTAAAATAACTGAAATCACAATTAAAGTGCAAAAACGAGTACATGCTACATGGAGAGTTGTACGATACCAAGTAGATAGATTCAAAAATCCCGGATTCTACCCATGTTTATTGTGCAGAAGGGAAGATAATCCGGGTAAGACCAACAGATCCGTAACCAAGTAGATAGATTCAAAAATCCCGGATTCTACCCATGTTTATTGTGCAGAAGGGAAGATAATCCGGGTAAGACCAACAGATCCGTGGTTCCATAGCCCTAATAGATTCTGATATTCTAGCCTAATTTAAGAGAATAGACTGACATGTACAACAAGATTTCAATTCATATTTCCCAATGAACTAGACTAGATCAACACTGCGGAAACTACATCCTTTTCGACTTTCCCTAAACATTAATATTCCTCAAGATATTCCACTTCTTTCCCCTTGCCTATATTGACACCAGGAATGAAAGGTCGAAAAGGAAAGTATTCTGCCCCACCCCCCCTCAGTCTTTTCAGAGAGGAAGGTATAAAAAAAGCAGAACTCTATTGCGAGTTTAATCAATATCTAGCGTTGTAGAATGTTTTCTGTCTAGGTGGGGGAAAGTTTGGTAATACCTCATACATATTAGGCAGAGGAAATGTTCGTTCTGCTTTCAACGGAAAATTGTTTCCAAATACGTAGAGGGTAGGTAAGTAGTCATGCAGGCAGAATGCAGGTTTCCGATGGAGGAAGAATTAGTATTTCATTCACAATCGAAGGGAATCAAAAGAAGAAGAAATTGAAGTTTCACTGACGAAGGTAATTAAAAGCCTGAAGGAAGTAAATATAGGTACCCAATTAGCCATATAGCCATCCCTCTTACCACAAAGCTTTAAACAAAATTTTACCTGCCATTGTCGAATAGGTTGTGTAGGTGGCCGCAGGATCTATCGAGCTGGCCTGGTCATGGTGCAGTCTATGGTGGCTGTGGCCGGAGGTCCAGGGTTCGACTCCCGTCTTGCTGTGATGATACTGGTGAGGTAACCTAGACGTTGGAGGTAGGAGAAGGCTGGAGTATTGAGCGGCCATATTGTGATGATGATGGTGGTACTCGTGTACTGCCCTGAGGGATAAACAAAAGAGGCATGTTTGGAATTGTTATTATTGATGGGGTTTATATTGGATATCCTAGGTAAATGATTGGTTAGTCTTACCGATACATCATGTATTCAATAACAATGTATCCCCATAAGAACAATACGGTAAGAACAACCAATCACTTGGAATTCTTGCCTGAACGGAAGGAGATCTATGTTTAAATGGACGATTTTGAATTTAGTTTCTCTTATTTTTTTGTTCCTCAATAGTTCTCGTGGTCCGTTGTCCTTTCCACAATCGGTTTGCGCTTTTAAAACAAGTTAAGTAAAACCATGTAAAAAGACCGCGCTGTAATTAACTCGAGGGTGCGGTCTAAAACTGAAAACAAGCGACAAAGCGAATAAAAGAACTCTGATAAGTACCTAGGTACATTAGGTACCTTGCTTCACAGATTTAAATCATTTAATTAAATACCTTGTTCTTTGAGCTCATAGAGTTTATTGACATTGTGCATATATTATGTTTGAAATATCTACTTTTTATACAAGAATTCTTTAATAGTATATAATGTCCAGGGCCCGATGTCATTAGGGGAAGAGACAAGGGTATGTTGAGTTCTTTCGAAAAGTACGGTCGTTTTGCAAATCACCATTATAAAATGATCAAAACAAACAGGAGAAAAACTCTGCCATTCCATTGTGCAAATCCTTCCTCCTGACTTTTTTTTATGGTACTACGTTTGCTCGCTAGGATACCTACATTCCATCCCTACTTTTGATATACAATTGAAACAAAACCATCACCACAGATAAAAGTAGGAATGATGCCTGTAATAGGACCTAGGTTTTAGACTGCCTTGAACGTATATACTACATATTTCAAAAGTTTCTATGGTACTAGGGACAAACAATTCTTGTAAAGTTTGACATTGTGCATATATTATGTTTGAAATATCTACTTTTTATACAAGAATTCTTTAATAGTATATAATGTCCAGGGCCCGATGTCATCAGGGGAAGAGACAAGGGTATGTTGATTTCTCACACACCTATATTAAGTACCATAGGATACAAAGATAGCTTTAAAACTTGCTAAGAACTTGTTAAATTTGAAACTTGGACGGAATATTAAAGAAAGAAAGTTACTTGAGAATATACAATTGAAACAAAACCATCACCACAGATAAAAGTAGGAATGATGCCTGTAATAGGACCTAGGTTTTAGACTGCCTTGAACGTACTACATATTTCAAAAGTTTCTATGGTACTAGGGACAAACAATTCTTGTAAAGCTATATTTTACAGGAAATTTTGAAAGGATTCATCAGGAGCTGTCATTTCTAGTGCCGCCACTACCTACTTGCAATGAACATTAAAAGTACTTTAAAATCACAACCTTGAAAAACCTGAGACCTTGTTGTTACAATATGGTTTATGTAGTAAAGAAAAACATAAAATTTGAATCGTGTACTTTTTTATGAACCAGTTAAATGTTAAATTATTTATTACCCTATGTTTTATTTTTTATTTAATTGTTCAGGTCAGATACTAAATTTTCTACAATATTTCCAAGTTTGAAAAAGATCTGAGATAGATCGATCCCTAGAAAAAATATCTGTTGTTTATCTAAATTTTATCTAACAAATTACAAGATTTAATTAAAAATACCTACTGAAAATATCATTTTCTTCCAGTTCAGCTTTTTTTTAGTCAGTAGGCAAAATATTTCCAACTATAGTTACCTATATCTACTTATTTACCTATACTCTTACGAGTATACTGCATTACTATAGCGTGCTGTTTATTGTACTGATTGAATAAAATTAAGAAAACACAAAGTAATTAAATTACTAATTATAATTACAAATGATTGTCGTGTCGCAACTTTTCTCTCTGTAATTTCTCTTGTAAAATGCAGGTGGAGTGTTATCTAAGTACCTGTTCACTCGCATTAGTAAGTATTAGATACCACAGTATACCTACATGTGTTTATCCAAGTGAAAAAAATCCAAATAATTTTCTTTAAATTAAATCAGAAATTTTCCGAGTTTCTTAAGCCTATTTCCCAAGCTCTCCTATGTGGAAGGACCAGTGTTGTCAGATGGCTTCAGTGAAATTATACTAGATTCGTGCTAAAATTATACTAAAATTTGAAAAATTATACTAAATCACTCAAAACGACCGCGGACCGCGAAATTCAAAAAAATCTTAGTACTTTTGGTCCATGGAAGTTAAGCAACGTCGAGCGTGGTTAGTAATTGGACGGGTGACCGTCTGGGACCTACTCTCACGACGTGATGTTGGCCTTTCCCAGAGAGAAATGTAGGCCAGAAAGTACTTGCCACTTGATATGCCACTTTGATTTTTTGACAGAAGTTAATAAGTTAATTGTTAAAGTTTAAACTTTGATCACTTTGAAGTTTGAATTTTGATCACTTTCACTTTGATGTTTTCCTTTAATTCCAGAGAAATTATAAGTGAAATCATCTAGTTTCATTTTACAGTAGACTTGAGCGGAACTTTGTTACCATAGGATTATTTTTAACCCCCGAAACTAACAAAATTCACTAGGAAAAAAAATTACAATATAGGTAATCGACTAATCGGTAATCGACTCTAGCGCTCTTGTCGGTTGCGGTGCTCTTTGATACTATCGATATTTTGGGCCCTGTTTTATAAATAAATTGATACTATCGATATTTTAGGGCCTGTTTCGTTAAAAAAAATAATAATAAATAAAAAAAAATAAATAAAAAATCCATTGGTCGCTGCGGAAAAAAAGGTTTTTCCCTCATGATAGATTCTTACAAATTATACCAAAAATTATACTAAAAAAAATCTAAAAAAGTCTGATACTAAAAATTATACTAACAGGTTCAAATTATACTAAATTTAGTATAAATTATACTGATCTGTCAACACTGGGAAGGACCTACTGGCCTACCTGTAGGTGAATAAATAAGTTTTGAAAGTTTAAATTACATGTCCCACAATACACTAGTGAGCTTAATTTAAACAGGTCTTGATTATTGTTCCATAAAATGTAATGTTATTACCAATCAAATATATAAGACCTTGTTTACACTGCGAGAGTAAAGGGACTTTTCAGTTCTATGCTGGTAGTATAAACAAGGTATATTCTATTCTACCCCTTAATATCCTACACTTAAATTCAATTTCCCTCTAAGAGGCGAGACACTTCTTAAGGGGAGAAGAAAAGAATTCCTCGTGAGTAAAACGAAGAAAGGATGAAAATATGGGGAAAGGGGGAAATTGTTGTAGTGAAGTAGAAAATTAGTGAAAGGATAACATTACTCATTGCCGGGACTTGGGAAAGGTAAAATGGGAAATGTCAGACCCGGAAATATCCCTTCCACTTCCAAGCATCTCGGGAATATTTTCATTTGAAATTTCAGCACATATTTTCAGTTTATATTCAGAGTCTCAACTGCATGTCTTTATTTGAAAAGTTATTAGAAAGAAAAGCAGGCATGTTGTTATTATCTATCTATGTTCTTATTAAATACGTGCCCTATGTCAGTAATAGAATCAGTCTTTGTTTTCTCTTCTTTCTTATATTATCTTCCTATTAGTCTCGATTCTTTTCCAGGAAACTTACTTGGATTATTTAGCTTGTTCGAATGTATTTTTCCTCACGAATTATGTTTACGTACAGAAGTACTGAACGTATTATGTCTGTATTGTTTTGTACAATGCTTATGGTACCTGAGATCAATCAATGTGATTTCTCAATTATTTAATCACAAATCACAGAAAATCACATTGATTGTATTATGTCTATTATTACTATTTAAAGATATGTACCAAGTAGACAAAGCAGTGTCCGAATGAACTATACAAATTGCCAACTTCCCCACCAGATGTTGGAATTAATTATGGAGCACATTACTGTTAGATTTACAAACCGCTAAAAAAAAAAAAGAAGCTTTTTTGTCCATAGGACATGAAACATGGTACTTTGAACAACAGTGCATTGAATAATAAATTAATAAATAATAATTAATAAAGCATTTATTAATACACGCAGAATGAGCAGAATCAATACATTGATTATAGTATTTGGGATATAGAAAATTGCTATAGGAAACATGGAACATTAGTTGATAGAAAATTACAGGGAACATACATCGAACATTAATAGATGAAACATAAAACATTAGTAGATAGAACAAAGAACATTCGTATAGGGAACATTAGTACATAAGCTATATACCATCCCGCGAACTTGGAGAATTGAACATTTTCATCTTTGTCCACCGAAGACCTCGCGTTGTTTTATATTTAACAATAATTAAGTCCTGCGACATTATTCTCAATTAACTTTTATATAAATAAAAAAAAATATTAAATGTCGGCGTCTCTTTGTGATTAAGAAGTTGAACATTTTTTAAGCAAAAAAACCCTACTTTATATAAGAGGCGGCTTTTAAATAAGAGAAAGAAAGAGACCGAAATAAAAAGAAGAAGACAGAAGTATAGAGACAGAGAGAACCAAGATGCGGGCAGTACACAATTGTTCAACAAATATACAAGTATTGTGTTTTGGTCAAGGCAAGAATTAGGTTTTCTCTGGTCTGTGGCAATCTCTGAGAAGAAAAAGAAGGAGAAGAAGAAGAAGGAGGAGGAGAGAGAGAGGACGTATAAAAAGTAGATATTTCAAACATAATATATGCACAATGTCAATAAACTCTATGAGCTCAAAGAACAAGGTATTTAATTAAATGATTTAAATCTGTGAAGCAAGGTACCTAATGTACCTAGGTACTTATCTACTCGTACAACAAGTATAGGTACAGTTCATAGATAAGTTTTATTGATATTGTGTTTGTCTAGTTTTATAGATTGAGGAAGCACCTAACGTTGTAGATACCCCTTACATTTTCGAATTAACTTGTTCAATGCATGAGTACCTCGGTACTCCCAAACCAATGCATTCTAGAAACTTACAGTTAGTTGACTTTCGGTTGTCTTTTGGTTATCATAAAGTTAATATTGCTTGTGATTTCTATTAAGCCTTAAGCTTCTCAATTCTCGAGCGGAAAGCTCATTGTGCCCTTGCATAAAATTCTCGTGATTTTTTAATCTCTTGTGGAGCGGAAAGCTCAAACTTTTGAACCTTTGCAAATTTATTTGTGCCTCCTTTAACGAGCGGAATGCTCAATCAAGTGCTTCAAAATTACATAAATTATTTGTGGATCCGAGCCAAAAATCCAGCGGCCTAAACTTCATCATCTTACCAGGAAGTATCCTTTACTCTATATCCTGACTCACTTTCTGGTAAGCCCTATCTTATCAGTTACGAGGTAAGAACCACACTACATTCCAATAGTCACAAAATAAATGTTTCCTCTTCAATTTCCGTGAAAAGAACAACCTGGTGAACTTCTTGAGGAAACTACACACGTACACTCTACTACATGACTTGCTTACTGGCTTAGCATATATGAGATTGTCTAATATAGCAATGCCCTCAGATATACTTAGTTACACTATCATGGATTTTCTGGACAGGTTTATTAATTACTCACTTCCTGAATTTTACCAAGAAATGGATTCAGTGAGAATGAGAAAGTATCCATGGATTTGATTGCTATTTTAATTGAGCGAGAATTTTATGAGTAAGTTCGAGGCACCTTGTGATGGGATGTATGGGCATAAATACCTCAGGTCTCAAACAAAATCAGAAATTGCCCTTGAAATTTCCAATTTTTTACGATATTACGTAAATGAAGGTTAGTAATGTCTATAATATTTTGATCTTGTTTCATTTACCTGTGATGGTGATGGGCAGCGGCAGTATACTGTTGGTAGTGGGTGTGCCAGGGATCACTAGCAGCCGCCGAGGGACTATGGTACATCGGATCTGAATAGAAATCTCCATGATGGGGGGTAACACTGCCTCCTGCTCCTTGGTAATTGGAGTTCCAGAAACTAGCCGGTAAATTGCGTGACGTTAGAGGCGAACATTCTGAAAAACAAGAGTAAAATATAGATAATTAATAATAATAATATTAAAGAGAAAAGAGTACGGTAGTAGTAGCTAGAAAGTTTCAAATATTAGAACAATAAGGAAAGGAAAAAGGGATCAGAATGAGATGGAATAGACCCTGGTAATACCTCTAGAATAGGACTGAAGAGTCCAAGAGTTGTTACTGGTTATAGTCAAACTCTCATACAAAAGTTAGGTAGTATTATGGGGATGAGCTGGTATACCTACTTGTCACGAGGTTTGTCGTGAATGCTACAAAAGGGTTAATTATTTGAATGCATGGTATTGGCAATACGCCTTGATATGTAACAGCAACAAAAAAAAGTGTCCCTATAAAAATTCGTTTTCGTTATATATAGATATTATACTTTGTGGTTGTATGTATAATCTATATAAGTGTTTTTGTTCTATTGAAGTATCTGCCTATAAAAAATACATTAAAATTCCATCACTCAATATAAATATGTAATGCGGGATATAAATAACACCAAGAATATTTTGATTACAATAGGCAGGGCCGAGATAAGTTAGAGATAATTCGGGAGAAGGATGAAAATTAGTGGATGTGCCGATTTCACAGTATTTCACATTCTGCCATTTAAAACATGTTATAGTGGAGAGGCTCATTCGTCTGATGCATTCTTTTCCACCCAACTCATGATGTAAGTATTCTTTTTTTTTTCTTCTTCTTTTTTTCAAGTACCTCTTTAGAAGGTATTTCCATCCGCGGCATTGAGCGATAAAGAACAAATGTTCTAGCAGGGACATAAGAAAAAACAAACACAGTCCTACATTATTATTTTCGATGAAATTGAGGGGAAAAAACTTTTTAATAACTCTGGCAACAACGAACTAATTTGAAAATACGCAAGGTTTTTTTACTACCTACTTCAAAGAATAACTAGCCACTATCCACATTGTAGAGAATCTTGTTCTACCAGTTTTCAGGAACTTTGAAAATCTCAGAACTTATATACTTTGATATGGTGACGAGACTTTATTTTTCTCAACTCATCTGCCTCGGACAGATTTCAATAACGTTCAATTTACAATCGGAACTTTCATATGATAACCGGTGGCTGTATCAAAAGTTTTGATTTTGTTTGAAGATATCTCACAGGTTCTCATCCCATTTTCATGAAAGTTATGTTTGAGCGGAAAGTTTCAAAGGACTTTTATTTGTTCTTATACATCGTTAAAATCAATACCGCTGCACAATCAACAAGATTTAAAAGAAGCCGACCATAATCCAATGTACACCGCCGTTTTATATCAAGCAAGTACCTATGCTGAGGTACTCACTGGCTTTGGAGTAAAATTCCTGAAGCAACGGTCGAGTCAAAACATAGACCTTCACTTCGTTCGGTCAATTAAAATTCCATGTAGGTATGTTTATTTAATTACAGATTGAAAAGAGAAGTACAATTTCCGTGAGGGTCATCAGGTGTAGGTACTTTGTCAACGGAATCTAGTATGCAGTGCACGTTTGGAAAATTTGACACATCCACTAATTAACGGTCGAGTCAAAACATAGACCTTCACTTCGTTCGGTCAATTAAAATTCCATGTAGGTATGTTTATTTAATTACAGATTGAAAAGAAGTACAATTTCCGTGAGGGTCATCAGGTGTAGGTACTTTGTCAACGGAATCTAGTATGCAGTACACGTTTGGAAAATTTGACACATCCACTAATGTTTACTCTTGTACAACCTACACTAGAGAATCTATGGTGACATGACGCTCTGTGAGTGCTGTGACACTGTGATCAGGAGATTTTTAAATAAAATAAAGAAATACTGGTAGGTATATATTATTATGTATTGGCTTTCTAACACTGAGGGCCATTGTCTATTCGTTTATTCCAAAATCCAAGCAATAGGTAAAACTTTGAAAACAAACAAAATTTATAAAAATATGATTTTTACAACTTTTCTCGTTTGTAAAGAAGAACAAGCAATAGGTAAAACTTTGAAAACAAACAAAATTTATAAAAATATGATTTTTACAACTTTTCTCGTTTGTAAAGAAGAAAAAAAAATATTTGTTGATATCCGAAAAGATTTTTACTCGAGACAATATATTTATATCTCAATGTCGCATTGGAACTTTTTATCCTTTCTAAGGAGTAAGAACAAACAAACACAGCGATCTCTTGGCGGTTTTTTTTCTTTTGTGAGAATGAAACTTTGAACATGTTAACTAATTTATGATTCAAGATTATAATACAAATTTTATTCTATGCGAACTTTTTACTTTTTTTCTGTTAACACTTTTTTCTGCTCAGTGGTCAATTAATATATTGCTCGGACTTTACCTTAACAAACCTTTTATATGAGTGCCCATTATACATACGAGTAGGTACTGATTTATTCCAAGCAATAAGATTAGATCAAATTGATAACGCTAAACCTATCTTTGTCTACTTATCACTCTGTTTCCCGCCTTTCTCCTGTTTGAGATGAAATCTCTCCATGAAGTCATGATTTGAATTTTATTGTTTTGCTTGGACAAATCGATGGATTGTTTTGAGAGGCTTCTCAGTCTTGAGAATATGAGAATGTTATAAATTTTATGTAGGTATGACTAATTACTAATTATTCATCACAAAATCTATTTATACCTAGGTACCTATTATTGTTTTTTCTCCTGTATAAGAAAAATGTTTCAAATTTCCAAATAAAGGTGACCTATTTTTACAAAGTATTTTGTACTTTTTACTGGTAGATCGGAATATGAGACAGCAAGTATGTAGTCAGATCTCACCGACTTATTTATTTATTACAAAGTATTTTGTACTTTTTACTGGTAGATCGGAATATGAGACAGCAAGTATGTAGTCAGATCTCACCGACTTATTTATTTATTTATTTTTTTTGTAAAGAATAAGAAAGAAATCATGAGATCTCTAACAGTTGAGTGATAAAGATTTGAAACAAAAGTGTACCAATCGAAAGCACTAAGAACAAATCAGTACTCGAGCATCTTACTCCCAAACCTTTCAATCCATCAAAATCCATGAGAGGTTGAAGATAAAGCTTATTGAGAGGTTCAAAATAACTTTCTTCGTCCTCTAATATAAATATCCCAGTGTTTCTATATTTTTGCTGGGTTGTCAATGTTCTAGTTAAACATAGTGTTCTGGAGATTTTATGCGATATTCGAGGTGTTTCGATTTGTCTACTTTCAGCTTCAAACAGAAGACTGACAATTTTGGGACGTAGCGTAGGTACCCTAAAAACAAAACTGATAAAAAATATGTAAAAAAAAAACATGAACAAGAACATGCTAACGAGTTAATTAACATTGTTCGTTCCAATCAAACTCAATGATAAAGAGGTGTTGAGGACAGGTCTAAGGAATTTAAAAAATTCCGAGATGCTACCAGCTTGTTTTCTCATGTTCTCAGATATCTGTTACAAATAATATTACCTGGACTTGATGAACACAGGGACTGTCGAGATTATGGAATTAAAAGTGAATAAATATGTAGATTATCAAGCCGAGTCCAGAGTGGAAGATATCCCTTGTTAAACTATTGAGTACCTTCTTAACAAATCAACGTTAGATGCTGAATAACTTGACTCAGTGCCTAATTATTGTTGGACCAATTTGTAGCCTCTGTAAAGTAGTTATAATAAATCAACGTTAGATGCTGAATAACTTGACTCAGTGCCTAATTATTGTTGGACCAATTTGTAGCCTCTGTAAAGTAGTTATAATAAAAAAATTATTTTCGGTCAGTCCACTCATATGTAGCTATTTGTGAAAAGAGGTGGGACTATGGGGAAAAACAGGGCGAGAAATAGGTACCTATAACTAATTGCATATAGTGCAACACAAGTTTGCTTTTTCGTTAATAATAAAATTAATAATTATCCCAAAATGTCTAATATTGAATACTCAATTCACGAATAAGTTTTCTTCATAAATGTGTACTTGCCTTTAGAATACTTTTACGAGTTACGAGAGTCTACTGTCTGATTGGATCCCTCTGTCATCTTGACACAATATTTTGCAACTCAACTCCGGAGATAGAAAAGAGGTGGGACTATGGGGAAAAACAGGGCGAGAAATAGGTACCTATAGGTAACTAATTGCATATAGTGCAACACAAGTTTGCTTTTTTTCGTTAATAATAAAATTAATAATTATCCCAAAATGTCTAATATTGAATACTCAATTCACGGATAAGTTTTCTTCATAAATGTGTACTTGCCTTTACGACCGGTTTCAACAAACTAAAGAAAAAATTGAAGTTCAATTTTTTTTATAAATATTCAAAATTTCAAAGATGTTATTTCTCTGGCGGCTGATTTTTGGGATGAAACTGTGAGATAAGAGTCGTTTTATATAGGATATATTCAAATTAATCAGCCAAAGCTATAGTTTTTACGCATGTTTTTCGTGTCACTATGTATTCACGAGTTACAATTTAATAATTTATGTACCTACTACTACATGTGGAATAGGTAGGTACTCCGATCACAGTAGAGCACCTAATAAATTTGGTGTTCAACCTTCAAGTTCAAATGAACGCGATGTGTCTTCCTAGTTATATTGTTCTGACAGTAAGGTCAGGAATAGATAACTTTTTTCAAGTCATAAATTATCTGGCCGTTCTAGTTGTCTAATAGTTAGTTCATTTACGTATACTTTTAGTTTTTAATTTAAAATATATGCATTCATTTTTTGTCCTCTTGTTGTCAATGTTGTCATACATATTTCCCAATTAAAAAGGAATCCATTCTCCCTGAAGATTATTTACTAAATTAACCACTCACTAGGTAGTAGTACCTTTTTATCTCCTATATAATTTCTGGTTTATCTTTCTGTTTGTGAATTTTCACGTCGAAATCCCGATTGCAGGCATAGAATCAAGCCAATCAAGCAATACCTGTTGATATTTTTACCAAGAAAAAAGTAAAAAAAATAGTGTAAAAAAATCCTACCAAGTTTCCCGAAGTAGGTACATATTAGAAAAACTCAAAAACAGTAACATGTATTTCCAAAGTTCTACTTTTTTGATTTTCAGAAAGGTAAACTGAAAATTTATAATGAATAGGGAAAAATCTGCAAGTATTGAACTCGAAAAGTATGACGAGTAATTGAAGCGAGCAACTTCCCGTTCATCTGGTACTTTTCCTTCACCTGTCAATCTTGAATTCTCGATCTAGGTTTTTTTTTCGCCTATAATTCTGACCTATACGTAGAATATAAAGTGCGTTCAAACAGAGCAATCTATGAAAGATCCTAATAACCCTATAATGTATAGGTAATGGGTATGACTTTCCTTATGTACCAAAGATTGTTTACTTAGTTATAGGTAAATGGGCTGAAAGATATTGGGTAAACTCTCGTTTGCACATTTAAATATTATGTAGTTTGTTAATCCTTAGAGCAATTTTTGGAGATTATTTTTTGTTCATAGTTCAGGCTAGGAAAACATCTGTGTAGTAGCCTGAACAATTTTTGTTATTATTATTATTAAATCAGTAGCTTTGATAAAATAATTGTAAAAATGTCATAAATGGGCTTGAGTTGTGTTTCAATTTTCGTCTCCTGGTGGAGAAAAGGAATTGACGGTTTGATCAGCAGGAAAACATTTAACATCTGTGTAGTAGCCTGAACAATTTTTTTTTTTTTTTATTATTATTATTATTAAATCAGTAGCTTTGATAAAATAATTGTAAAAATGTCATAAATGGGCTTGAATTGTGTTTCAATTTTCGTCTCCTGGTGGAGAAAAGGAATTGACGGTTTGATCAGCAGGAAAACATTCTCTATTCTTACCTTTGGTGGTTGAGGTAGATGTTTTGGATTCCGTAGCACTCCCGCTACTTGTGGCACTTGTACAACTCAATGCTCTACTAAAGTGTTCGTCTACCACGCTCTCCACATCTCCACTGTAATGAGTGAACACGACACAGTTTGCAGAAACGTACTGCGCTCTGCTTCCTCCAGGAGATGTCACTTCGTCGTCATCCTCATCATCTTCAGCCGCTGTGGTTAAGTTCCGAGAAGATAATCCTGAAAATGAAAAACGGAGATTAAGAAACACAGTGTTGGGGCGCTCGCTGAACCCTTGAGATCAAATCCCAACCAGGGTAGACTTTTAACCTCGTTGGATTGGATAATTTGACCAGATATAAAAGAGATCTAAAGGTTGTGAAATATAAAATTCTTTAGACAACTTGCTTCCATGTTCCTAATATTATCATTCGATAGATTTTTTTAGAGCCCAGAGAAATGAACGAAACTTTGCTATAATCGGTATTTGAGAGATGGAGTGAGGAGTGTAGGACGACCAGCAATAAGATGGCAACACTCATTAAAAGAAGCGGTAAGACCAATTTGGACACATGAAACTCAGGATAGAACTGACTGGATGTTTCTACCTCCAGATTGGGATATATTGGCTGATGAATAATTAATAAACTAATTATGATGAATCCATAATCCGTCCATAAAGTTGTTTATTCTACTTCCACGAATCAGGTAGCAACAATTTATAGACTGAAAATGAAACTCGAGTCAATGATATATTTTTATTGAGTTAAAAGAGTCAAACATCATCTATCAATCATCCAATAAGGTTCTTTTAGATTTAGAAATATAAATTACAGGCTCATCAGGCTCATTGTAAGGAAGGAAAGTAATGTAATCGGGTCAAATTTTTGATGGTCAGATTTTAGTGCCAAAACACGTTTTGAGGTCCCTAGACTGCCTAAAATCCAAAGTTTCAGCCATTGGTCCGTGTGTGTGTCTGTCTGTAAAACAAAATATCTCGAGAACGGTAAGAGCTAGAAACTTGGAATTCGGTATGTATCTTTCAAATGTGACAAGGATGCGACACCGAAACTTTTGGTTAAGACCGGTGCAACGCTTGGCGGCATTTTACTGCTTTTTGGCGGTTTTCGGTGTAATTTAACAATATCTCGGGAACGGTATAAGCTAAAGACTTGAAATTTGGTATGTAGTTCACGAATGTGACAAGGATGCAATACAAAACGTTTGGTTAAAATAGGTGCTGCGGTTGGTGGTATTTTGACCGCTTTTTGGCGGGTTTCGACCGCTTTTTGGCGGTTTTCAGCTATATCGACTAAACGGTTAGAGATATTGTAAATGTTACAACAGAACACCCAAATAAGCACCATTCAATAGGATAAGGAAAGTCGTGTGATGTTCACACCAGATTTTTTTATATTCTTTTTAATCCTGTTCTTTTTTCCTTTTCTTTTTTTAGACTGCGCATTTTCTTTCCATTTTATTCTCTTCTTGTATATTTTTAGACTTTTTTAATTGGTTATGTTTTGGTCATGCAAGAAATCCAATAGCTGACATGTACGCCGAAGCAACATTGAGAAATATTAATAAGGAATACCAATTGCGACTTGTATACAAGTACTGAAAGAGTCTAGCTTCTTTTGGATAGTTGCTAATGCTATAGCAAATTAATGTAGTCAGGACGTGACTTTTGGCGACCTTCTAGGAATAAAATATTTAGAAAATTAAAAGGCCAAACAAAGTTGGCTATACGTGGGATTGCACCAAAAGCCATATTATTAGTTGTAAATACCAAATTGAGTGAACGAAGTTGGTTCTCAGTTTGAACACTATTAACTCAACGATTTAGCATTTTGTCTGCCTGTCTTTAACTTATTATCGAACGGTTATTCCAGTTTTCTTGAAATTCGGCAGAAGTGATCAACACCATGTAAATTTATGGTTTACATTTCAAGCCGGATCTGGAAAAACTCACCGAGGTCTAAAGGGTACCGACGTATTAATAGGCATTTGAATAATTGAATTAAGTTTAACACATTTCTCGAGTATCTAAGCTAAGAACAACTTTCTTTCTAACAACTATAACTAGCTATAGATTATGTCACAAATTTAATGGTTCTATACTGAATGATATACACTACGTAGGCATTCCCACAGAAAGCCGATTGTTTAAAAAACTTTGCTTCATCTGTGGGAACTGAAAACTGCAGTTAAAACTTTGGTTACTAAGTCTGCAGCGGCTTGTTTGCTTACAGAAGTTCATTTTATACCGAGCTCCAACTTTGAACATGTTACATTATCTAATTGATAATACATGTATCACTAATTCACCGATTTAGAGATCTTTTATTCGAGAGAAAAAAAAAATCACCCAGTGCAGTGCAAAATAGCATTCAAGTGAATAAAACATCAGTACCTACGAGTAACTCATAGTATAGCAGGTAGGTATAGCTCTTCTACTTGTACAAAACCATCATGTGATTAAAAAAAAAAAATTCAATTTTGAACATTATCTCCATAACTAAATAGGTAATCGTTTAATTTGTGCTATTATACCAATAATAATACTTTCATCAGTATTAAAATAATTTCATTAGAGTTATCAAGGATTAGGTAGAGTTTTCCTAGGTCTAAAAGCTAGTTGCTTCAAAGCTTTTGCATTGGATTCATTTATGGTCTTGAAGCTTGCTATAATAATATATTGCCTTGAAAGCATGAAGTATAGGTCATTGCAGCATGCAGGCATGCTTCATGTTGGCTCAGTGTGATTGCACCCTAATAGGTATACCTAATCTTTGTAAACAAACGACAAAATAAATATTCTACGCTGCACAATTTAGTGACACATTTAAATTTGTCAAAGGGAAACAGCTCGCGAGGAAGTAAAGTTTGGAGAATGTTGTTGAGCAAAGGGAATTTAATAAAATGAAATATATTTATTTAATTTCATGCAATACGTTTTCATTATCTGTATTATAACAAAATGGTCGATTTAAGAGCAGGGACGCCTGTTTGATCTCTCAAAGTACTATCTTACTTTATCCAAGATAAATATTATTATTGCTGATGTAAACAGTGAAAGTTTTCAAAGTAGGTGAATCATTACTTGTGTTGCAATGGTTTGTATTTATACATACAGTAACTTATAAGTTATTCATGTCTCATAAACGGGAGTTTTCAATAATTACTATCCTTGATCAATAGACAATTAATTAACAGTAAATCTTTCACAACATAACTGAACTAAACGATTATTTATATAACCAACGATTCAGCTAGTGAAAGTAACAAAATATTGTTAAAATTGGATAGTTTTAGATGGCAAGTGAGAGAGTTATTAGACTAACCAACGATTCAGCTAGTGAAAGTAACAAAATATTGTTAAAATTGGATAGTTTTAGATGGCAAGTGAGAGAGTTATTAGACTTTTTTTAAATGAAGACAAAAAGAATGCATCTTGGATGTCAAATTCCATCTCGTTAGATATACACTGCTAGATGAACACTATTCTACTTTATAAACTAATAAAAATAGGTAATTATAAAACAATTAAAATACTTGAGTAAAAAAAAGTTATTCCTCCAAACTATGTCTCTATCCATACGTACTCTCTGACGTGAGAAAATATTTATTGAGGTTTCTGTCCTTATCTGTTCTCTTGGGTATAATTTGCAAATGAAAGGATGTTTATTTCGACAAATTGGACAGACTGTAAAATCTGTAAATGAACAACTAACTGTCCGAGTAGAGATATTTGTAGTTCTGCCTAATCAAAATAGCCTACTATAGTTGAACAAAATACATCTGATTTGTTTTATAAAGGTAAACAATTAACACAAGTTCAAGTACAATGTTTATCGACTATGCAAAGTGTCTTTAATTCCTGCCACACTGACTATTAAATTTATTTCTCTGTGGCTCCCAGCCTACTTATAGGTATATGCCTGATTTCTCAGATAGAAATGTGAAATTTTTACCGTGAGAACCTTTGAATTTACTGTTAAGGTTACACCAAGAGTCACCCAAAAAGTAGGCTGTAATCTGAGATGGTGCAAATGACACATCCACTAATACACTTTTTCATTAACAAACCCTTCGCGAAAAAAGAAAGGAGAAGAAAAATTAAGGCAAGTAAAAAAAAGAAACAATAAAACAAAAAATTAAATTAGAAAGAAAATTAAGATGAAGACACGGCGAAAAAGAAAACGAAAGAAAAAAAGGCAAAATAAATGTTTTAATATTTCCAGATGAGGAGAGAAATGGAGGAGGGGGTAAAATAAATAGAAAGGAAAAATGCTTTATTAAGAACTCAAGAAAAGTTATGTTATTTATTTATATATTCTTTATTTCAACAAGCCATTGTGTACCTCGGTTGCTTGATAAGAGTAAGAATACTCCAGGCTTGGTTGTTAGAACTTGTGTTTAGCTTAGCCTGTTTTTTTTTTTTTTTTTTTTTTTTTTTTTTTTTCCTCATGGTCACAGTTTTTCATCTGTACAAATCAAACAAGTGCTAACTTAGGCTGTCATACCTGCACTACGCGTATACATGTCCAGTCAAACAGTATCATAATAAGATGAACAAGGACAGACACATTACTTCCAGTATACATTTTTACTGAGTAAACACGAGTAAAATCTCTTTAAAGCGAATAAATACAATATGTTATCTAGGTAACTTGTGGCAGAAACCAAGAAATATAAGAGTGACCATTTTAGACTTCAGACACATTACTTCCAGTATACATTTTTACTGAGTAAACACGAGTAAAATCTCTTTAAAGCGAATAAATACAATATGTTATCTAGGTATCTTGTGGCAGAAACCAAGAAATATAAGAGTGACCATTTTAGACTTGATACCTAGTACTTGGTTATACTAAAGATAAAATAATGGCTACATAGGGAGGTACTCCAACTACATGATATAGGATTTAAGCTATAAACCCATACCTATTACTACCTAACGTAAAGTAATGTTTTATCAATACCCACGATCGAGTGGATATCACATCCCCGACAGGGTCCAAGTTTTTTCGGCTCTGTGCTTGGACTTTGGGGTAAAGGAGGCTCTTGGTAATGCTGTGATACCCACAAAAGTTGCGAAGAAGGCCTCTGCTTTACCGCAAAGAATTCATGATTTGATTTATTAAAATTCCCTACTGCAATTTTCAGCCTAAAATTAGGTTCTTGATGTAGGAAATAATAGCGATGCATTAGAATGATCTGTGAAGCGCAGCTTCCTCAGTTTACTCGAAGGAAACGCCCTTGTAGTTTTAGCAATACTTCTCCTCTCAACTGATATCTAGCCTGACCAGAAGATAACTTATTTATGAGTTCTGTGGAAAAGAATGCGTGTGTAAAAATACTACGTACCTATCTATCTCGTAGTAGAAATCAAGAAATATTCCTAGAGCGCTCCGAATGACCTTTCTAAACTTCATAGCATGATAAAGTGATTGTGACTTAATGAAAGGTAAAGTAGAATCTTTTTTCCATAACTTAATCAATACCGATGTGGCACTAATAAATAATCAACCTGCAGCAATTCTATGAGCATAATAGTGATAGGATGAGACAATAATATTATCCAAGTGATCAGAAATGAAAATGAAACTCGAGTCAATGATATATTTTTATTGAGTTAAAAGAGTCAAACATCATCTATCAATCATCCAATAAGGTTCTTTTAGATTTAGAAATATAAATTACAGGCTCATCAGGCTCATTGTAATTAGCCTAAACTGAGTTGGGCTTTTACAAAGAGTCTTCATAAAGAGTAGATTCTCCTCATCTTTCATTGAAATGTGTACCTATACATATACACAGCTTTAATTAAGTATGTAGCTTCTCACAGCATGGAAAACAAATTAATATTACAACCCTGTTCCCGGTCTTGCCTTATTTTATGCATTTCATCTTGAATGTAATTTCAAAAGGTAGAGGTTTGTAACGTGAGACAAAATAGCTGAGGATTAATCAAGTATTATTTCGTGATTGAAGTTTTATTTCAAAGTTTTTCTTGTGTTTCCGGGTCCTTTACAATTATTTTTTTTTTTTTTGTAACGTGAGACAAAATAGCTGAGGATTAATCAAGTATTATTTCGTGATTGAAGTTTTATTTCAAAGTTTTTCTTGTGTTTCCGGATCCTTTACAATTATTTTTTTTTCCTTATTATCGAACGGTTATTCCAGTTTTCTTGAAATTCGGCAGAAGTGATCAACACCATGTAAATTTATGGTTTACATTTCAAGCCGGCGGATCTGGAAAAACTCACCGAGGTCTAAAGGGTACCGACGTATTACGAGTAATAGGCATTTGAATAATTGAATTAAGTTTAACACATTCCTCGAGTATCTAAGCTAAGAACAACTTTCCTTTTTTTTTCCCGAAACGTTCCTTTTCAATTTCACAGGGTGTTAAAAAACATTTAATTATTATCTTACCTTCGCTTGAGGAATTAGCGGGGACTTCTTCTTTACTACTCGAGTGTCTGGGTGGGGGTGACTCTGGACTTCCTACCCCTCCACCCCCACTACTTATACTACCCGCACTACTGTGGTGTGAACTATGAGGATGATAGGTGTCACTGCTTTGGGAGTGAGAGGGGGTGGAAGGCTGTTCCAGGGTTCGCTGAACATTGAACTGAAATCAGGAAAAAGAACAATCAAATCCAATCAAATATCGTGTGATACATTTATTAAAAATCTTTCTGTAGAAAATAAAATGGGAACTCGTAAGTTCTCTATGGATAAAAGGTTCAAGTGACGAAACTTCCTTTCTTCTAGTTTCATATGGATTTTCACAAATCTTGTTCAACGAGAAAAATGAAAATTCGCATACAACAGCCCCAATAAAGAATCAATATGTCAATTTTAATTATGTTTAAGGAAGAAAAATGTGTACAGCATACTTTCTGTGTGTATAAATATAAACACAGTATATTTTTAAAACACGCGATCTATTTATTTCGTGTTTTTTGGACTCGGCTCAAAATTGAACATAATATGTGTTTATTTAAATATAATAATACCTGATACAAAATTGCACAGCACTACAATAAATTTCTAAATGTGCATCAATGAGCGATAAAATTTCTCATGCCAATCTGATCAAATATTTTCATTAAAAAATTAGACGCACAAATTGGAATTTCTAGATTTAGGATGCTAAATGGGATCTCTAAAGTTCTCGTATTTCCCCAGAATCCCAAGAATATAGGTAGGTAACAAATCAATCACACCTATTTGTGCATCAATGAGCGATAAAATTTCTCATGCCAATCTGATCAAATATTTTCATTAAAAAATTAGACGCACAAATTGGAATTTCTAGAGTTAGGATGCTAAATGGGATCTCTAAAGTTCTCGTATTTCCCCAGAATCCCAAGAATATAGGTAACAAATCAATCACATCACCTATCAGCATATTGCAGGCTGTTAAGCCAAAATAGCGGACATAAAATAGACTAGACATTCAAAGTGGCGATGGCGTGCTTACTCTGTTTACACCATGAACTTAGGTGACCAAAACCGTGGAAATGCCTTTCTCAGAGTAATCAAACATTAATTCTACTGATAATTTTATTGATAAATACCTCCCTTCTTCTCAGTCATACCGTCTGTCTACTACTATTTATGTCACCAAAACCTCTCCAAAAATACCAGAAACTCAAGATCGTATTTCAGCTGATGTATCAACTCTCCGTGAGAATAAATTCCAAGTCGGGTCCCGAGACCCCTACAAAGACGACCTGCTAAGCGCTGATCATAAAGATTAATATATAACGTGTTATTGATAGTGGTAGTATATTAAATATTATAAACAGAGGAATACTTTTTTGTATAATTATGTCCACAAAAATATTCCGTGTAAACCAAACAAAATCCTATAAAATATTCAATTTGACTATATAATATCCTGGGAGCAGATACAATCAAGGCCGTATACAGAAAACAAAACGTTTTTGGGATCTTGAGGACAAAGAATACCTCCCATGTCATGGAAAACATGTTAATTTTGACTATTTTCAATAATTTTCTTTCTCTTTTGAATACCATTGCCAACCTTTTCAATAGTCGTTTATTCTGAGGAACCTTCATAGCTCCCCTGATGGTAATTATCAAATCATTCCTGTTGGTTTTAGGAGTCTTCAGTAGAAACTCAGAGGCTTAATAATATTTACCTAATTGGTATTCTACAGCACTCATTATTAGACTTTTTTTAAATGAAGACAAAAAGAATGCATCTTGGATGTCAAATTCCATCTCGTTAGATATACACTGCTAGATGAACACTATTCTACTTTATAAACTAATAAAAATAGGTAATTATAAAACAATTAAAATACTTGAGTAAAAAAAAGTTATTCCTCCAAACTATGTCTCTATCCATACGTACTCTCTGACGTGAGAAAATATTTATTGAGGTTTCTGTCCTTATCTGTTCTCTTGGGTATAATTTGCAAATGAAAGGATGTTTATTTCGACAAATTGGACAGACTGTAAAATCTGTAAATGAACAACTAACTGTCCGAGTAGAGATATTTGTAGTTCTGCCTAATCAAAATAGCCTACTATAGTTGAACAAAATACATCTGATTTGTTTTATAAAGGTAAACAATTAACACAAGTTCAAGTACAATGTTTATCGACTATGCAAAGTGTCTTTAATTCCTGCCACACTGACTATTAAATTTATTTCTCTGTGGCTCCCAGCCTACTTATAGGTATATGCCTGATTTCTCAGATAGAAATGTGAAATTTTTACCGTGAGAACCTTTGAATTTACTGTTAAGGTTACACCAAGAGTCACCCAAAAAGTAGGCTGTAATCTGAGATGGTGCAAATGACACATCCACTAATACACTTTTTCATTAACAAACCCTTCGCGAAAAAAGAAAGGAGAAGAAAAATTAAGGCAAGTAAAAAAAAGAAACAATAAAACAAAAAATTACACCAAGAGTCACCCAAAAAGTAGGCTGTAATCTGAGATGGTGCAAATGACACATCCACTAATACACTTTTTCATTAACAAACCCTCCGCGAAAAAAGAAAGGAGAAGAAAAATTAAGGCAAGTAAAAAAAAGAAACAATAAAACAAAAAAATAAATTAGAAAGAAAATTAAGATGAAGACACGGCGAAAAAGAAAACGAAAGAAAAAAAGGCAAAATAAATGTTTTAATATTTCCAGATGAGGAGAGAAATGGAGGAGGGGGTAAAATAAATAGAAAGGAAAAATGCTTTATTAAGAACTCAAGAAAAGTTATGTTATTTATTTATATATTCTTTATTTCAACAAGCCATTGTGTAGGTACCTCGGTTGCTTGATACTCACCAATTCCAATTATAATATCCACAATTATATTTATGTACATAAGTAGGTATAATGAAAGTGACCAACTTCCCCAATATAGGCAATTAAATAATTAATTAAAATTAATTAAGGCAGAAGGTAAGGTAGTTATGCACTTATACTATTTCTGGTTAAAGGGATAATTAATCTAAATTCCAGAAAAATGCATATAGGTAACTACATAATATTAATAAATTTATAAGGTAATAAACTTTTTTTAAACTCATAATTAACTCGTATTTTTTGTTAGTACCTAACTATGTGGCTGATATCACCACATCGCAGTCACAAGGGAAAATCTTTTAACTGTAAAAATCATGTAAATTTATGAAAATTCAGGTAGGTACCTACAACAAATTAATTTTATAGTAAAATATTACCTAATAATTAAAATTTATTGTAAAGGTGCAAAAATGTTTGTTGTGTCATGAGTGTCATGAATTCGTTTGTTGCTATAATAAATCCATTTACAATATGTCACAAAAGCCCCGCTCTAACTTTTTATAATATTTGAAATCTACGTAAAATTTTATGCGGAATAAAATAAGGTCTTAAAATTGTGGGTAAGTCGTACACGGGTTGAGAAAGAGAAAAAGAAAGAATTTAACTAAAAACGTAGAGAGCAAGTGAAGCGCTATTCCTCTTCTTCCCTAGCTATGATTCCCTAGATTCGATAGAATACACGCCACTGAATTTATGAACATCTTTGTTTTAAGTTAACCGCTGTTTGTAACTATATCTGGAAATCAACAAGTCCAACAAAAAGTGCAGAACAAATTTTGAAATCAATTAGGCGCTTCTAAAATCATAAAACAGTGCAATTGGTAAGGCTGCTTTTGAAATCAAATCACGTAAAGTCGGCCCATGAACCGATCAATGAAGTACTTTAACATTGTGGTATTATAATTACCGATACTTCGCTATGAAGAGTGCTCTGAAAACAATCAACTGAAATTAAGGAATACCACAAATTATAGCACCACAAAAATAAGAACCTTTAGTGGGATAGTAATGAAAATATCAGTGCGTTAGTGACGGATTAAGCCCCCGCGGGGCCTACTTTTACTTGTATGAGCTTCAATGTACCTACAAACTACAGTCGAATGTTAAAAACATCAATTCATTAATATTATTATTGAAATAATTATATACTTATCACGTACATTTCGAGACCATGTATGAAGACCAGTAGAAAAATAAAAACCATGGATTTGAAACCGTGAGACGAATCTTAATTGATATTTTTAGTACAGTTAAAACTGTCTTCAGTACCTTTTTAAAGGACTGAAAGGGTCTCTAATAATTTCTGGGGTAGAAGTGCCACTTCTAAACCTCTCATCTTTCGATTCTACTGATGGTAACTGATAGTTTTCTATGTTAATGTAGGTTCCTAATTCATTCAAATTAATCACTTAAATTGGATATCATACGCAAAAGCTCCACTTAATATTCTGAAAATACAAATATTTACAGCTCGTTTGGGAGACATTATAAAGGTTCACTAAGGCTGGGGTCTACCACCTCATGTTACAACCCCCCATAAATACGCCCCTGGTATTGGTAATGCACATCGATTGGGGGACCCCTCGCCTCGTATTAAGCTTTGATGACCTACCTAAATGGGTAATTGGGTAGTATACATTGATATTTTAAGGCTTTTTGTGGTAGGTACCCGATAACCCGAATTATAATGTACATACTAAAATTTTATTCATCTAGGTATGATGACGTGAAAAGAAAGTTCAATAACGTTTTGTAAATTTCAGAAGGCGTGGGGCCCGTGGCTATTGGCTACTCTGGGTATTTAAGTAAATCAAGTACTAACTTACAGGGTAGGTCCAAATAAATTTTACGGCATTGTATGAAACTTTTAAACAAGCCTTAACGTGGAGGATCTGATCTTTAATTAGTGATCAGCTGGTTAGTAATATGACGAAAGTAAAATGAACTAGAGCAGGTGTCGTAGATAAATGTGAGAGAGCCATGCGGCCATTCCGCATGTGATGAATACCAAAGTCATCACTTCAAAGATCTTTCGCTTTTATTTTATCTGTAAATCACTAGTAAATTTATCATCAAATTAAGTCGAAGAAAATCATTCAAATAATATAAATAAAACCAAAAACACATACTCAACAGCGTGATTGGTTTGATTGATTTACGCATTGTCAATTATGTATAATAAAATCAAGTTAACCCGAAGGTTTTTTTTTTTCTTTCTTTCTTTTTTAATTTAATGCATTATTAGTGTCAGACATGAGGAAACAACCTATACAAGTTATTAATTATTCGATGTTATGTCAACGCAAGAGACAGAACTGATCATACTAGTACATAATATTATCTATTTTAGATTTAGTACGTATAGATACCTAAGGTACAAGGAAAAACGTTGAATTTTCTCAGAAGAAACTATTGAAATTAAATTTACAAGTTCTAAGGGATGAATAAGAAGAGTATGTTTTTCCTGCTCTACATTTAAACATACATACCTAGTTTAATTCAAAGTGTTAAATTTTTTAGCAATTCATGTCATCACTGTCATCAGCCACTTAATGACAGTTTAACTTAATGTCCTCAGAATGAAACAATAGGTAGGAAATAAAAATTAAAAGTACTTTTAGTACCTATACAAAGATAATAATAAAATCTGACACAGGATGTTGATTGTACGTAAAGATACGATAGATAGGTATATTAGAAGGGACTGTCGAAGCCCAAGTTCAAATGACATATCCACTAAAATGACCAAAATACGATATCTATATTTTAGAATTGATACAATATCTATTTTTGTTTTCCTTTGGGGTTGTTGAATTATTGACAAGTTCTGCTCTTCCCTTCAGTAATTATTTGTGATCTCCCCTGTTATTTTCAGATTAGTCTGCGATTAATTAATAAGAAAATATAATAACGGGTAACTAAGTCTTCCAACTAATGAGCTATCATGTTGAAAGATTACGATCCACTTAAACTTTCATAGTGAACTAATCAATTCTGTTTTCTACCATATTAACCATATAGGTACAAAATCAGTATTGCATTTGATATATTGTGTTATATTGAAAATGTAGTCTGTAATATCTTAACGCCAGGATTGGCAGACTGTCTGGAGTAGGTATCTACTTATTTTTTCTTACCAGCAGGTCTGGCCCGACCTTCACAACGAGTAATATGGTGGCCATTCTTTTCGGACTTCCAGTTATTTCTATTTCCTTGTGCACACTTTGACTTTTAAACTTTTTGACAAAGCCCATACGAGACCCCTACAAAGACGACCTGCTAAGCGCTGATCATAAAGATTAATATATAACGTGTTATTGATAGTGGTAGTATATTAAATATTATAAACAGAGGAATACTTTTTTGTATAATTATGTCCACAAAAATATTCCGTGTAAACCAAACAAAATCCTATAAAATATTCAATTTGACTATATAATATCCTGGGAGCAGATACAATCAAGGCCGTATACAGAAAACAAAACGTTTTTGGGATCTTGAGGACAAAGAATACCTCCCATGTCATGGAAAACATGTTAATTTTGACTATTTTCAATAATTTTCTTTCTCTTTTGAATACCATTGCCAACCTTTTCAATAGTCGTTTATTCTGAGGAACCTTCATAGCTCCCCTGATGGTAATTATCAAATCATTCCTGTTGGTTTTAGGAGTCTTCAGTAGAAACTCAGAGGCTTAATAATATTTACCTAATTGGTATTCTACAGCACTCACCAATTCCCTTATACCTTTTTTTTTATTACTATCGTAATAATAAAGGAAGGACGGGCTAAAAACACATTATGAGAGGATCTTTTGCGGGGAAAAACTACACCCCAATCGGAAAAGCTGATCCCAGGATCCTAAAGGACATGTCATGCAAATTTTTGAGAATTAGGACATGTATGATTTATCTCTTTCGATAGAAACGGTCATGGACCGTACTTTTACAGATACCTTAGTCTCATTAGAAATTTTGGTAGATAAAGGATATTCATATGATATTCAAACATTATTAGATCCTTTCGTAGATCAGACCACACAAGTCCTTCCCTGATACCCATAATAATAGACAGGACCGTGATGGATTGGTACCTTCTTATGTTACTCTGAAAAATATATAGATCTATGATAGAAAGCTATTTTTTGCAAGAGAGAACGCAAAAGTAAACTTGCAAAGCAAAAATACCTGTTGATAACATCATATGAATGAGTAACAGCTCGTTCACACGTCTTTTTTTTTTACGAATTCACCTTGTGAACAGGCTGGAAAACATAGCAGGCATTAAAAAAAAGTACTTACCAGATTTCCATACACTCCTCCTGATCTACTTTCCATTTTATTATTATTACAATAATATAATTATTATTATTATAACAAGACAAGATTATCATCCATTTGCAAAATAATATCTACCTATTTTATCTATGCAAACAAAACGAGTATCGTGACATTTGATGTAAACTTTGATTTCTTTTATTAAATTTATTGTTCCAACTTCAAAGACGTTTATAAATTAAAAATAATTAAAAAGAAGTTTTTAAAAAATAAATAAATGAGAAAAAAAACTAAACAAAACTATACAAGTTTTCAGATGATATAATTTCCAGGCTCGTAACTAAAGAAGAATACCCATCGATAAAGGGGGAAAAGATGCAATTTTTTCAGGGTTCCATTCCCTACTTCTCCGAGGGGTCGAAAATTTGTATTCAAATTTGGTTTCCTGACTTATGTGCCTATTTACAACCCACTCATACTAAAAAAAAAAAAAAAAAAAAAAAAAAAACACCTTGGAAGGTAGATAATTATTTTAATAAATGCAAACATTGCCACAGGTCTATGCCTACTTTAGTTTTGGTATTAAAATTACTTGTCTATATTTAGATAAAAGAAAATCCTGCATTTGTATCTACCTACATTTATTAGTGACATGATAATCCAGATGAACAACTCTTTGTAGGTATGTTTTATTTATTAATTAATATCCTCAGCCAATCTTGTTTTTACTCTCGGCCCTGCTCGTAAACACCTTGTGTTGCGGTCTGATTTTATCAATAAAGGAGACACTGGTATTTTTACATTCGATATATAGCTATATATTTATTTGAAATGTAAAAAAGCACACAGTCCGAGCTGGCTAAAAAAAAAATAATGTTTTATTCTTTTATTAATTTATATTATTTCAGTATTTGACTTCTAAATACTTGCTCCATAATTTAAGGATGGAAATTTCAGGAATTTACTGAAGGCGACAGACTTTTTTTATACCTATATATACTAGCCAAAATATTACGATTGTAGATAGTAAATATGAACGTAAAATATACTTGTAAAATCAAATGTTCCTAGTAGAATTGGAGTTTTCCGCTAGGATCAAGTGTGTTTTATTTGTTTTCTTATTACATACTATGTGTGTTTGAGATCTTCGTGTTGTAATTTATCTGCGATTTTTAAAATACTTTGATATATTTTATGAAAAATCTGGTAAGTAGGTATCTACGGACATACATACCTATCTAGACCTGTTCGCGGAAACAGTCTAGTCATCTAGTGAGTCAGGAATATCACTTTTATTACATTATATTGTACCTACGTAAATTCTTTTGCACATCTCCTTTAGTCACCCTGTACATAAAGAAATACAAAGTCAGTTCAGTGATCGCCAAGCAATGCAAACAATTCAGAGCTCGTAATACTTTTCAATACGGATTTGAATTCCCATAGTCTAATCTCGAATCAGAAAGTCGCTTCTTTGGGTCAAATTTTCACTTGCCCCTCCGCCTCCGGATTAAAAAAGAGGGGGATTTAAAATGAAAGGGAAATGGGGTGGATTGGATGGAAAATGTTCTCTTTCCTTAATTATTATTAAAAAATACTTTGTTAAGAAAATACTTTTTGTCATAAATAATATTTTATAGGTGATACAAAAAATCACTCGTGTGATTTTAGTTCGTGCTATCAGGTGTAGATAGCGACCAGTGTGGCACTGTCTGGTATGTACCGATATTGATCACAATCTCTATCAGTCAATCAGTCATCCATCAAAGCTGGGATATGATTTTGGCTGCCGGAACCAGATTCCAAGCTCCAAAAAATCACGTAGAGAACGATAAAGATCTGATTACTCAAAGTACAGCACGCGACTTAGTAAGAAGTAACCAGATATCGCCATTAGCATGACTCTATGGCACATGGCACATATACATTATTATTAAAAAATACTTTGTTAAGAAAATACTTTTTGTCATAAATAATATTTTATAGATGATACAAAAAATCACTCGTGTGATTTTAGTTCGTGCTATCAGGGTACACTCAGTGTAGATAGCGACCAGTGTGGCACTGTCTGGTATGTACCGATATTGATCACAATCTCTATCAGTCATCCATCAAAGCTGGGATATGATTTTGGCTGCCGGAACCAGATTCCAAGCTCCAAAAAATCACGTAGAGAACGATAAAGATCTGATTACTCAAAGTACAGCACGCGACTTAGTAAGAAGTAACCAGATATCGCCATTAGCATGACTCTATGGCACATGGCACATATACCATATACCTAACCAAGAAATGAACCCATATAGGGACAGTTGCATAGTTTCCTTGCCTTGTGGCGCCATTATTGTTGAATAAAATTGTGATTTTTATGACAACTTTTAGGATTCTTTATTTTATAGAAGGTACATGGGTAGGTAATTACGGGATCTTCAATGGAAGTTTTTCTACAGTAAATTTTAAGACTTTCTCTGTGTTCTGTATCATTTATTTTCACTTTTTAAATACCTACCTTCTTGGATTATTATTTAACTGATTCTAATCAATAATAAAATTCTACCTATATCCGCACATTGCTTAGAATCGTGAAATTTTCACTAATCCGCTCTTGAATAGTAAAATTAATATATAATATATTATGAATGTGTATTTATTTAAGAATACATCTAAAATTACAAATAAAACACCCCTTCCAGGTTTTCATGTCCTGGAAGGGCACTCAAAATCGAAGCCGCATTCCCACGCTGAACTGCCAGGCTTATACGTTGGAGTAGGTAACGCTGAAATAACGAATGAAAGTCCTGGACTGCCGATGCCGGGAGGAATTTAAAAAAGTCTCCCTTTCTGTAGATATTTACCTAATACTATAAATAAATAAAAAAAATACCCAATTTATTTATTTATTTTTTTACACAACTGCCCCCCATCCCACCTTATTGTGTGGTATCTCACAAAGTATTGCAAGAAATGAAGAAAGAACTGAGGAAAGATCTAAAGATCTTTTTGAAGATTCGTAATGACCGCCTTGAAAACTAAGCTCGAAAATCGAATCTCCCTGGATATACATCTCCCTGGATATTTTTTATGCTAATACGTTTGGGCAGGAATCCCTGCAACATCCTTGTGTGGCCCAATTTATTGAAATCCTGGCCTACCACACTCGAGTTAACTTTGATTGAAATCAACAAGTTGGGTTACTTCACGTGCTCATCTTTTTACAGTTAGAACAGAACTAAGTTTGAACTCCGTTTTTCATATTTTCGTAAAAGGTCTCATATTATCAGAATATTCTAGTCTAGGTACTACCTACACAGTTATCTTTTTATCATATCTAATATCCCATTTAATTTCGGAAATTTACATGTGTGAAACGTTAATTGAATTAAAAAAGTAAGAGGATATGGCCCAATTTATTGAAATCCTGGCCTACCACACTCGAGTTAACTTTGATTGAAATCAACAAGTTGGGTTACTTCACGTGCTCATCTTCTTACAGTTAGAACAGAACTAAGTTTGAACTCCGTTTTTCATACCTTCGTAAAAGGTCTCATATTATCAGAATATTCTAGTCTAGGTACTACCTACACAGTTATCTTTTTATCATATCTAATATCCCATTTAATTTCGAAAATTTACATGTGTGAAACGTTAATTGAATTAAAAAAGTAAGAGGATATATTTATTTTTTCAGCCAAATGTATCATAATTCTACTCGGAGGTGTCCTCGTTAATTTCCCCCCATTTCACTCTGCCCACATTATCTATTCTCTCGTATCTAGTCTATCTGATGTCTGCTAATAGCCATCATCATTGCACAAAGCGCCGACAATACCGCCTTTCCAGACAGTTCACAGTGACCCTTTTACTCCCAAAGTCTCGTCAGTAGTTATACAAATTAGCGTTTCCGTAATTCTAACGTTCCTTGGTATCCGGAATCTGTCCGTAACCTAAAGGCCGTCGATCGATGTCGACTGAACCGTCCACACTGCCTCGACAGCATAGATTCGCTTTGTCGATCGACTATGTTTGGACACACCTTAACGTACATTCTTAGACCATTTGCTTTGAGTAAACAATGGAGACTTGAACACAAGAAAGTAAAAATGGCGATTTAGACTGTCATCGTCATTAGTGTCATTATCTTAGACCCAGAAGCTCAAACTTTTCTCTCAAGAAATTTCGGACTGAAAAATAAAAGTCATGAAACTGTTCATGGGTAGTCAAAGGTGCTAGCGAGCGCCAGCTCATGATATGCCACAATCGACAATGTGTGTGTGTACACACGACACCATGTGGCACCTTTACAACTTTACATAGAGTCCTTTACCTACAATATTTTTTATAGGAAACATGTACGAAAATATTATGCTTGTACCTATATCTAGTAGAACTTGTATAGCACAGGTAACTGATATCGTAGAACATTACACCCAGGTTGAAAATAATTATGCTAATGTCTGAACTAGTGCTGGAGATAGGGTGAGTCATTACATTGAGCCAAACACAACTCAAAGCCAACTGCGGGAAAAAAGCAAGACAGAGGTTTAGAGGGTATATTGGTAAGCGTGTTCCGATTTGATAAAACATCCGATTTATCAAATGAAAACCAAAAAATGTGAATCCTACAAAGAGTCCTTTTACGCCCGAAATCAAAAGAAATAACATTGTAATCTATATGCAATTATTTTTATTTTATTTTCTACTTCGCCACTGAATAGCCACCATATGCTTGTTTACATATTATTAACATTTTCATTAATATTTTTTATATTAAAATGCATTACTATGTGAGTATTTCGTTTAGTTAACCCGTTTAGTGTGTGTTTGTTTGTCCACTGTAAAACATATTCGATATTGTAACATCAATGTTAAATAATATAATGTCGAGATACCTACTTTGGTGTGTAATTTTATGAAAAGTTACATGACACTAATAATAATAAGAATAATCAACCTAAATTTATTTTATACTCAAGATAATGAACCTAAATCTATACCCAAGATTTAATTACAAGTGGTAAAAATGGCATATCCACTATTGTGTGTAGTTAAGAGTGGATGTGCTATTTTTACCTTGTTCCTCCATCACACTGTCTGGCTAGGGGACGTTAAACAGAGAGAAGACTAGCGTCTGGCTGTGGGACTATAAACAGGGAGGAGAATAGCTAACCCTAACCAGCCTAGCAAGCTGGCAGTTCCTCAAAGGGTTCTCTCTGCTTTTAAAGACCAAGCACAAGTCCTTACGATGGTTGACTGCGGTTCAGGACGAGCCAGCCAATTTAACATGGCTAGAGCTAGAGATCATCACCCCGTTGTATAGCAGATACAAAAAGACATCTTTTCTTTATTCTGCTATCGCCATTCGGCGAAAGCTAAAGCCACTACAACAACAATAACAACAACAACATCACATTTTATTTTTATCATGACGAGCTCTTCAAAAAAGTTTTCCTTTTCTATTGAATTTTCTGTTACTATGAGGAAACTCACTTGGCTTGACTGGGTTAAGAGAAAAGTACAAAGGAAAGGAAAAACAAAAGTACAACATTTTATTGTGGTACAAGACTGGACTGGCTTTTTCATCAGAAATTCTATGATTCACGAGAGCTTTAGTAAATATTTGGAGATTTCCATCTAGGCGTTAAAGCAGAATTGAGGTATTTTTTCGATTGGAAGTACACCTATACGTATATAACTGAGGATTTCTTCTTCTTAGATCGTAGGTACTACATAAAAAGTTTACACGAAAAAAAAAAAAAAAAAAAATCATTATTACCTATGTTCCTATGTATTTACAAATCCAATATCTCTGGTATTTAGGTACCTAAATCTTATAAGATAGAAACTTACCTAGGAATTATGCTATGCACATCTTGGTATCACAAATTTAATGTATTTCATATTATGATACACACACAGCAAGGATATTTTCCCATGATCTTCATAAGTAATCCATGTTCGATCAAAATAAATAAATACAACATAATACTTAAAATGATACCATTTTTATGATAATTTTTTATAGCTCAAAAATAATCTTAATCTTGGAACTTAGGTATATTTTTTTAGTTTCTTTATGTTTTTTATTTGTACATTTGTTTGTTTTTTCTTCTGGAGAAGAGTTTAATCTTGAAGATTTCACATGAGAATTTAGAGGATACAGAGGGCATTTCTCTCATTCATTAGGTGCTCATTAATTTAAATTACCTATAACATTATTGAACAATAAAACTTTAGATCTTCATACTAGAAAATTTTTCACCTTAATCATATTGAACGATTTGGTCAAGGTGTTTCTTGACAGTGTTTTTTATTTGTACATTTGTTTGTTTTTTCTTCTGGAGAAGAGTTTAATCTTGAAGATTTCACATGAGAATTTAGAGGATACAGAGTACAGAGGGCATTTCTCTCATTCATTAGGTGCTCATTAATTTAAATTACCTATAACATTATTGAACGATAAAACTTTAGATTTACATACTAGAAAATTTTTCACCTTAATCATATTGAACGATTTGGTCAAGGTGTTTCTTGACAATAACACCGTTGTCAAGCCAAACAAGATAAACATTTTTACCAATATGTTCAACAACAATTCCCCTCACACAATTAGAACTCTCACTATCTAAAACCATTTTAGTGAGAGAAACATTGACTGTATTAACAGCATTTGCTGCGCTCCGTTAACTGTTGGAATGATAATATTATGTGGAGTGGTCACGTGACAAAGTTTGTTCTTTGACCAGAATCTCTCAAACTTACTTGATTGGAAAGGGAAACCATAATCTGACACAAGAGTACCTATTTGGTATGCCAAACCTGGCAAATACTTCACGAAATTCGCACGACTCCTAATAAGTTCAGGCCACCTAGAATATGAATCAGTCAATCTCAAATACCCTTTCAGTTCAAGAAGATCAACATGAACGCGCTGGGAAATTGAAGTGGACTCTGGCCACTTACTCTGAACCTGGGCAGGACTAGGTCATGGAGACGATCAAACTTTCTATTTCGTGAATTTTTCCATCTCGTCATCTATGCAAGGCCACCAGAAATAGGAACTGGCTAAACTGAATTTATTCACAATAACTTCTCACTGGCCACTATTCAACAGACACAATCATTTTCAACTTCAAGGAATTCCTAGAAGTTCCTTCCATATTGGACTGGTGAATCAAATCAATTATAGATTCTTTTGATTTTTGATGACAGTTGATTTATTCCTTCATTCAATAACTTCATAGATCTGAATTTGATGCTTCGTATAAATTTTATGAATGTTTTTCCTTCAATGTGTGTCCAGTTAAAATTTGTTAACCGTAGGTAACAATCGTATAAGAATTAAATACATAGGGAAAACTACATTTTTTCCTTCAATGTGTGTCCAGTTAAAATTTGTTAACCGTAGGTAACAATCGTATAAGAATTAAATACATAGGGAAAACTACATATAATAGCACCATGCGTTGGTGCTATAAGTTTTCCGGTACGGTGTATTTTCATACGAGGATCATTCTCTATCAGATATAGATTCTATTAAATACAAGTTCTTATTATTGCATATTGTATCAATGTATTAATCTCAAGTATGTACAAATACATTTCAAAACACTCCGGATACATCTGAAAGCCTTGCTCGAACAAGTAAACACGTACAAAGCTTTGTTTTCCTCAAGTTATGATTGATTCATTCTGATAGACATACGAGTACTTAGGTACCTATACCATATACCTGACACTAGTAAAGCGATAATAAATAACAAGTACCTATAAACAAACTTACCTATCTTACCTTTATAGGTACGTACTTGCATATTTTCTTGTACAGAACCTACCTACCTCGAAGATTAAATTTTTTTGGGTGGGTAGGTAGGTAGGGGGGATCTGACTTGCGTCCCGACTGTGAAATCCGAGTTGCGTCCATCCGATTTGCGTCCCATTTCCGAAATTTATCATCCGAGTTGCGTCCCTGAGCTACCTGAGCTAGAACAATGTACTTTATATAATTATCTTAGTTTGAAGGTATACATGTAGTACAGGGTGACAAAAAAATACTGTACGCAGCATTTTTTCAGCTTTCATCATGTAGGTACCTACAATCGATAACGTTAAAAATTCAACTGTACTCACTGAACTTACATGGGGATAGTAGGTAGATACCCAATACATTGAGGTATGGTGTATAGCACTACCGGTGATTAGGGTGGCCATTCAGCTGTGATAAATTGAAGTGTTTTTGACATCCCAGAAGTGGCATTTAAGCTGAAGCTTAAGCTCTCTGTACGCAGCATTTTTTCAGCTTTCATCATGTAGGTACCTACAATCGATAACGTTAAAAATTCAACTGTACTCACTGAACTTACATGAGGTAGGTAGATACCCAATACATTGAGGCGGTTTTTCTCTAAACTCGTATATGGTGTATAGCACTAACGGTGATTAGGGTGGCCATTCAGCTGTGATAAATTGAAGTGTTTTTGACATCCCAGGAGTGACATTTAAGCTGAAGCTTAAGCTCTGAATATTGTTATCAAATGAGCTTCAGGATATCGTCATCTACCGAGCTGTTTTTTTTTTATGTCGGGAAAGAATTATGATTTCAAAAATACGTACATACCTTTTGGTAACCATTTCGCCAACCAACTCATTTTACCAAAAATCGACTTACACAGTAGTGAAATTTGGACGACGACGAAATGTAGAAAGGTATACAAAAATAATAGCAATAGCATACAACATGTTCATATCCATAGGTTGTTCCTATAGGCCTACAGCACACAGAAGTTTTTATACAGTTATTTTTGGTCACCCTGTTCGTTATATACTTATTTATTTACTTTATAATCTTAATTGTATAGGTTCAATCTCAGGTACCGCGGACGCAACTCGGATGACCTTTTTTGGGTTGGAAGCTTCAGGATATCGTCATCTGAACTATGTCCACTACCGCGTAAGTCGATTTTGGCAACTTCTCAGGAGAGAGTAAAAACTATTTCCTATTTATTAATGAAAATCTGAAGTTATTCAGTGTGAAACTTTGTCCTATAGTAGGTATAACTACCGAGCTGTTTTTTTTTATGTCTGGAAAGAATTATGATTTCAAAAATACGTACATACCTTTTGTTAACCATTTCGCCAAACAACTCATTTTACCAAAAATCGACTTACACAGTAGTGAAATTTGGACGACGACGAAATTTAGAAAGGTATACAAAAATAATAGCAATAGCATACAACATGTTCAATTGTTCATATCCATAGGTTGTTCCTATAGGCCTACAGCACACAGAAGTTTTTATACAGTTATTTTTGGTCACCCTGTTCGTTATATACTTATTTATTTACTTTATGATCTTAATTGTATAGGTTCAATCTCAGGTACCGCGGACGCAACTCGGATGACCTTTTTTGGGTTGGGACGCAAATCGGATGATTTGGGATTTTCGGACGCATCTGGTGATCCTCCAGGTAGATATTTTTGTTGTAGGTAAATTAAGATGTATATAGGTGCCACAGATCAATCTGGCCCCTGCCCTGGTCATTTGTGCTATCACAAAAAAAACTGTACCTATTGCAAACTTCGTTTTAGTCATGGCTAGGATTTAAAACACCCAGTATAAGTTCTGTTTGTATGTGCATAATAAACACATTAATTTGTTCCTTTTTAATAAAGATATACCAAGATCTAACATCTATTTTAGTTATAACTAACACTGAAAAAAATAGAAAAATCAAAAAACAAGGTGGGTCGCTAACGACCCCGTGGGAATAAATGGGTTAATTTGTTCCTTTTTAATAAAGATATACCAAGATCTAACATCAAAGAAAGAAAGAAAGAAAGGGGGGAAAAAAAGAGTCAACACCTGTAACTCCAAAAGTCTTTATTATGCTATATTACAAACTCATGTTATAGGAAACATACTAGCCGGTAATACATACAAAGCCGTCTTAGGAAATATACTAGTGGAGATAACGGTTTTCCCAGGACAGTGCGATCAGTGTAAGACTCATAAGATTGGTATTTCAATGCAACAATAGGTGGATGTTCTACCAGACAATTTTTTCCATTGCCATTTCATTTCCTAAAGGAGTAGGCCTGTACTCCCACACTAATGCCCTTGAAAGACATTTTGGGGGCTTAGCAACTATAGTTATAAAGGGTTAACAAGGATTTACTCCCAAATTGTCTTGCGAATCTTGCCATTTATGACTTCGAATGTACTTGCATCGTATTTTATTTTCTTCTTGAAAACTCTAAATTTACCATTTTATTAGTTAGACCCTTAGTATAATATCTACATAGGTAGTAATAGTATTCTAAGGTCTAACGTTTATGACTTCGAATGTACTTGCATCGTATTTTATTTTCTTCTTGAAAACTCTAAATTTACCATTTTATTAGTTAGACCCTTAGTATAAATAGTATAATATCTACATAGGTAGTAATAGTATTCTAAGGTCTAACGACTTGAACAAAAAATAAAATATATTACCTAGGCAACTATTCCGTATTTGCTTCTACGTGTACCTAATTATCATTCAATTAAAGAATATCAAATCTCATTCAATTAACGCATATCAAAGTCACAGAAGACTCTATAAATATCAAATGAATCGTTTGAAATTGGAAATAAATTCAATCTGTTTCTATTAGCGTAACAGGCGTAACAGGTTGTGTTGAGAGAAAATAAATTTAACTTTCAAATAGAAATTTTCACATACCTGTGTGTGCAATATGGTGACATTATTGCGTGAACATTGACATTCGCCTGCTATTGGTACATGGGGGGCTGTTGTAAAATCAAGTTTGTGTAGGTACTGATGGTAGCCAGACTAAGAGAAGTCTACCATAGCAAGTTTGTGAAACAGTTTTAGGCCAAAATTTCCATAATCTATACCAGGTATAAGTCCTAGGTCCTATGAAAACAACATCAGAATTATATAGAATATTAAAATAATTTTAATGCTGGTATATTACTGGTACCTATAATTTACTACATATTTATACCTATTAATTACTTCTATAAAAATAAGTTAGGTACTATAAAATTACTATAAAATTTTACTACGAAAATACTATAGGTAGGTAGGATACTTGTTTGAATAAATAAATAAATTTTTAGGTTAGGTTCTACGAGACAAAATTAAAGAGTACCTAATACATATTAAAATAAAATAAATAGCTCGTTTTCTCACAGATTTATTTCTTGATTTTAAGATCACCAATATCTTTCCCACTTTATCGAGACATTTTTTATTGCTTGATAAATTGATCAAATTTTTATCGAAAAAAAACTCCAATGATATGAAAATCCGATAATCTTATCTTACTAGTCTATGTATGTGTATTCTTTTTGTATAATCTCACTCGGTAATATAGTAAAAATTTACCAACTTATGTGTTTAATAGAGTAGGGTATTACATAAAAAAGAAGGTATCTATTTTTTTTTATTATTATTTTATTTGCATTTATTGTAAAATAAAAGAATTTTATTTTAATAAAATTTATGATGAATAGTTTAACACCTATTTTATCAGTTTCCAATTAAAAATATTTTGGTCCATATGAACCACATGTTTACGGGACTGATTGATGGAGACATGTTTACGAGACTGATACCTGATACGAATCGTCAAACGGTAACGAAGAGAGACAATTTTTTTGGAACTTTTTTTTGCGGTCAGTATCTGTGGAACATTTAGCACATCCACTAATATTCAATTGTGATTTCATTCTTCCTTCTTCTGCTTCTTCTTTTCCCTCTTTAAAAGGTATCTTACGTACCTATTATAACCACTTATATTGGGATCCCTCCGAAATGTAAATTTGAAATTTCGCTGCAGTAGTTTTCAAGAACCCTTTTAAAATCGAGTATCTATAATACAAATTTTTGTGGATGGCATCAAACCCGAAACCTTCTGCATGGCATGCAAGAGCGTTACTACTGGGCTAACCGTGCCCAACCCCCATCAGTGAGGAATATTGTTAGTGTTAAAGAATAAAATAAGAAAATTGAAGACCATGATTTACTTACCCTGTCATACTGATGAGGAAAATGTGGAAACGTTGCCGACCGAGCTGCACTGGTGGCAGTGGCTGGCGGCCTCTGGTAAAGATAGGGGTAATAGGCCTGGTAGACCACCTCAGGGCAGCTCATACCTCCGAACCTCTCAATTTTGGCGGCTTTTGATGAAAACTGTCACGTCGGGAAATCAAACAAAAATGGATAGTAAAAATGGGAAAAGGCTCCACCGAATTTTCCGTGAGAGCCTCACTCACACTGGAAAGCACAGCTTTTGAAAACTCTGAAAAACTATGAATTTATGACGAAAAATGATTTATTTTCGAACTTTCCAAACGTATTTTTGTTTTATAGCATCATTATTTTTAGTTTCCCCATTTTTTATTTCACTTGAACGTTCATGTTCTCATTTTTACTCTTGATCACTTCGTTAATTTTAATTGCATCCAACTTTAATAATTTAATGTGAACTTTTATATTTCAAAAAATCACTGCAACATTTGCACTCGTTTACTTGTGTAATGTATGATATTTAAATACTTACTACTAGTTATTTTGTTAATTAATGTAGGTATTTAAGTACAAGAAGATGAATTAGGTAATGTTCACTTAATATAAGATAAACAGAAAAAAAAAAGAAAAGACTGTTGAAAATCTCAATAGGTTGGTAGGTATCCAATAAAAAATTTTATTCAGTAATTTGTTGTTGATCATTCAAATAAAATAACCGCCAAAACTGATTCAAAATGTTATTCACTGTCACTCGAATTTAGGAAATAATTTATTAAACAGTCATTATTCATTAAATTCGAACGAGAATTTAGTGTAAATTTCAATATTATTATTTTCTTTGTTAAAAAGAAAAGGTCGCGTAAACAAATTTAAAAGGTTTAAAATGAAAATCGAAAAATATTTTTGAATGTTTGTATTTTTTTAAAAAGAAAATTGTATATTTTTTTTTCAAATCACACAGAAGCATAAAACTTTGAGGACATAAAAAAGATAGAAGTATCTACACTGAGGTTGTTTTTTGTCAGATGCTAGGTAGGAATGTTAGAAACGCCCTTCTCTCAGGATAGAGCTAGCCAATGAAATAAAATGTTCATATCAACCAATGATATTGTTTGAAATATAGTTCCATGTATAAAAGTAGATATACTTAATTGTAATAATGAAGTTTGTGATTATAATAAATATAGATATACTTATATTTATATTATACCTACCAAACGATTTTTCTTTTTCGCGCTGTGAACTTCGTTTATAATAATATGACAAGAGAATAATTATTAGAGGTGCTAGCTTGGTTTACAGACATACAGGGGCAGGACATAATTATCAGAATAAATGAGGGATATAGATATACTTATATTTATATTATACCTACCAAACGATTTTTCTTTTTCGCGCTGTGAACTTCGTTTATAATAATATGACAAGAGTATAATTATTAGAGGTGCTAGCTTGGTTTACAGACATACAGGGGCAGGACATATCAGAATAAATGAGGAAGATGCACGTACACCAAATTTCACTCTTAAAATCTCCATGCCAAAGTAGGATCCAATATAATATAACTGGCGAATAACTTTAATTACATTGGAAGTTTTTTTATTGTTTAAAACACGTCCTAGGTACGAGTACTTACCTAACTGAAGATTCAATTTTCCAGGAATAGTGAATAAAATGATTATAGGTAATTAAATTAAAATGGGTATCATACAATCTAGAAACGAGGTGCTAGCTTTAGTAGTTTTTCATTTAGTAGTGTAGTTTTTCATTTCCCATCAGTTCACTATGATTCAGCTTTTATTGATGGTATGCAGAACTTGGGTTATAAAAACGGTAAAAATGACACATCCACCATAATCCATGCCAAAGTAGGATCCAATATAATATAACTGGCGAATAACTTTAATTACATTGGAAGTTTTTTTATTGTTTAAAACACGTCCTACTTACCTAACTGAAGATTCAATTTTCCAGGAATAGTGAATAAAATGATTAGGACGTAGAGAACGATAAAGATCTGATTACTCAAAGTACAGCACGCGACTTAGTAAGAAGTAACCAGATATCGCCATTAGCATGACTCTACGGCACATGGCAAATGTATGATGAAATTAATGGGTTATAGGTAAAAACCAAGAGTTAATAAAGATTCAATTTAAATCTGAAAGAAGGAAGTACAACAAATGATTATTTAATTTAGAGATAAATGGTAAGCAATTTACATGACTGTCCCCTGTTTCATACCCATGATATACAAGTATACTAAGATTACTGATAAAACTAATGATTTCCAAGGAAATACTAAACTAATCTTGGGTTACTTGCCCCCAACAAAACAAAGTTCCGAAGCTCGTGTTGTGGCTTCTTTTAGCAAAGACTTAGGTGATTCTTTTCATGTACCATGGTCTACTCTGAGAGGATCAGGAACACTCACAATACTTCGACGTCCTGGAGCTAGTGGAGCTGATCCATACTTCATCAGTAAAGCTCGAACTACCTCTCTTCTAAAAGACAAGCATATGCTTGTTTACATATTATTAACATTTTCATTAATATTTTTTATATTAAAATGCATTACTATGTGAGTATTTCGTTTAGTTAACCCTACTGTGTGTGTTTGTTTGTCCACTGTAAAACATATTCGATATTGTAACATCAATGTTAAATAATATAATGTCGAGATACTTTGGTGTGTAATTTTATGAAAAGTTACATGACACTAATAATAATAAGAATAATCAACCTAAATTTATACTCAAGATAATGAACCTAAATCTATACCCAAGATTTAATTCCAAGTGGTAAAAATGGCATATCCACTATTGTGTGTAGTTAAGAATGGATGTGCTATTTTTACCTTGTTCCTCCATCACACTGTCTGGCTAGGGGACGTTACACAGAGAGAAGACTAGCGTCTGGCTGTGGGACTATAAACAGGGAGGAGAACAGCTAACCCTAACCAGCCTAGCAAGCTGGCAGTTCCTCAAAGGGTTCTCTCTGCTTTTAAAGACCAAGCACAAGTCCTTACGATGGTTGACTGCGGTTCAGGACGAGCCAGCCAATTTAACATGGCTAGAGCTAGAGATCATCACCCCGTTGTATAGCAGATACAAAAAGACATCTTTTCTTTATTCTGCTATCGCCATTCGGCGAAAGCTAAAGCCACTACAACATCAATAACAACAACAACAACATCACATTTTATTTTTATCATGACGAGCTCTTCAAAAAAGTTTTCCTTTTGCACCCCGTTGTATAGCAGATACAAAAAGACATCTTTTCTTTATTCTGCTATCGCCATTCGGCGAAAGCTAAAGCCACTACAACAACAATAACAACAACAACATCACATTTTATTTTTATCATGACGAGCTCTTCAAAAAAGTTTTCCTTTTCTATTGAATTTTCTGTTACTATGAGGAAACTCACTTGGCTTGACTGGGTTAAGAGAAAAGTACAAAGGAAAGGAAAAACAAAAGTACAACATTTTATTGTGGTACAAGACTGGACTGGCTTTTTCATCAGAAATTCTATGATTCACGAGAGCTTTAGTAAATATTTGGAGATTTCCATCTAGGGCATCTAGGCGTTAAAGCAGAATTGAGGTATTTTTTCGATTGGAAGTACACCAAAATGAAACCACAGGAGTCCCTGTCAGAACTGTCAAGAGCTTTATGTCCAAAATCCCTTCTGTATTTACAGGTGAGTTTCTTAATAGAATTAATAATCAGATTCCATAACATACTTTGCTCTTCACATTTTAAAAAGAAAGTAAAAAGTTTTGATGCAAGCCTGTAAGTAAAGCCGTATTTTATTATGTGACTTTTTTTAGGTCATCATAGGAAATTTCTCTTTGGACTAGTTTGGATGTAATGGCACCACCACACCTGCTGCCAGTCATTGAGAGGAACCTGTAAAAATATTTTTTAAGGGAGAAAAATACAGGCTACTGTAACCATTGAATATGTTAAACTTGTTAAAAAGAAAAGGTCGCGTAAACAAATTTAAAAGGTTTAAAATGAAAATCGAAAAATATTTTTGAATGTTTGTATTTTTTTTTTTAAAGAAAATTGTATAATTTTTTTTTTCAAATCACACAGAAGCATAAAACTTTGAGGACATAAAAAAGATAGAAGTATCTACACTGAGGTTGTTTTTTGTCAGATGCTAGGTAGGAATGTTAGAAACGCCCTTCTCTCAGGATAGAGCTAGCCAATGAAATAAAATGTTCATATCAACCAATGATATTGTTTGAAATATAGTTCCATGTATAAAAGTAGATATACTTAATTGTAATAATGAAGTTTGTGATTATAATAAATATAGATATACTTATATTTATATTATACCTACCAAACGATTTTTCTTTTTCGCGCTGTGAACTTCGTTTATAATAATATGACAAGAGTATAATTATTAGAGGTGCTAGCTTGGTTTACAGACATACAGGGGCAGGACATATCAGAATAAATGAGGAAGATGCACGTACACCAAATTTCACTCTTAAAATCTCCATGCCAAAGTAGGATCCAATATAATATAACTGGCGAATAACTTTAATTACATTGGAAGTTTTTTTATTGTTTAAAACACGTCCTACTTACCTAACTGAAGATTCAATTTTCCAGGAATAGTGAATAAAATGATTAGGTATAGGTAATTAAATTAAAATGGGTATCATACAATCTAGAAACGAGGTGCTAGCTTTAGTAGTTTTTCATTTAGTAGTGTAGTTTTTCATTTCCCATCAGTTCACTATGATTCAGCTTTTATTGATGGTATTCAGAACTCGGGTTATAAAAACGGTAAAAATGACACATCCACCATAAATAGTAGTTCCACTTTGAGAACTTAAATTTAATGTCAAACTAATTGGATTAAGCAATCTTATTGGCTAATCTAAATCTAAATTAAAAATTACACAATACTATTTACTTTACTTGCCTGGTAGACAGGAGGGCGTGGGTTCAATCCCAGCCGAGGTATGGAATTTTATCTTCAATATAATTTGAGAATTTGACCACAGTTATATGTAGTAGTAGCCTACTGCTGAAGTAAAGGGACTTTTCAGTCCTATGCAGTATAAATAGTAGTATGTTGTGTCATATGGCAACCCAGACGCTGGGCAGCTCATCAATAAATTATTGATTGTTTCTCTCTACATTCTATTTGTATACTTACCTACTGACAGATAAATATTGTGTGGTCTGATTGGTTCACAGCTGAGGCATTACATATCGCTCATCTGATGGCATCTCATGGATATTTATTTCCAATAGAAGAACATGTGCTCACAGTAAAGAATGATAATACCTTCTACAGATTCCAGGTAAATTATGTTGAAATTTGAAATGTAGGATATTTTATACAGGCATCTACTTTAGATGCTTTTACTTCTATCAAATTAGAGCAAGTACTTTATTAATAGAATCGTTTGATATAGCTCTCTCAGGATACCTCATCCAATTCTAGTCAATTAACCCTTATTTATTTATTATTTTTTACTTTTTTTTTAATAACAAATTATTCTTGCTAATTTCAGACTCCATACTTTTGGCCTTCCAATTGCTGGGAACCTGAAAACACTGATTATGGTACGTTTTTGTCAGCTTTGTATCTTGAAGGAAAAAGTCAAGTAGAAGAACTCTTTCTGGTCAAAAGAAAGACGAGTTTACTGGAATGTGTTCTTTTGGTCTACCAGATGAGTCTTCAGATTTCAATAATTATTTAATAGCTAAAGGAGATCTCTCAAAGGATTTATAGATAACTGAAAGGAAATTACTAAACTGACCGTTGTTGTTTATGGGAGCGTGTGTGTCTGGATTATGAGAGAGGCCTGGCTTGCACAGGCCAGTAAACCTCTGCCATATCCAGGCCAAGCTTCTATGGCGACCGTGCCGTTTGTGTTAGGTTCTTACAGAAAAGTCTTCAAACCTTAAATTGATCATACCAACAAAGCAACAGATTGAATAACCGTGCCGTTTGTGTTAGGTTCTTACAGAAAAGTCTTCAAACCTTAAATTGATCATACCAACAAAGCAACAGATTGAATAGATGATTTGATGATTATATTAATATTAACCTTTCCCTCCAATTTCAGCTGTTTACCTATGCAAGCGAACCATGCAGAATAAAACTCGCCTGGAACTTGCTGACTATGAGGCCGAAAATTTGGCTCTTCTTCAGAAAATGTTCTCGAGGAAGTGGGAGTTCATTTTCATGCAAGCAGAAGCTCAAAGTAAAGTGGACAAGAAGAGGGACAAACTAGAAAGAAAAGTATTGGATAGTCAGGAACGGGCTTTTTGGGATGTCCACAGACCCATGGTGAGTGCAGTAAGACTCATGGTGTATTTCATCAACTTTTTTTTTTTTTCATGCAAGCAGAAGCTCAAAGTAAAGTGGACAAGAAGAGGGACAAACTAGAAAGAAAAGTATTGGATAGTCAGGAACGGGCTTTCTGGGATGTCCACAGACCCATGGTGAGTGCAGTAAGACTCATGGTGTATTTCATCAACTTTCTTTTTATCCCCTAAAGCCCTGTTAAACCTATACAATTCAAATGGAACTTAATAGGCTCTTGGCTTAACAGACCGTCTAAGGACTGAAAAAATATTGGTGGAATCCTCCCTAAGAGCAGTATAAAATTATGGAGTGTCAATTATTTGGCTTAAATAAATTACCTACATGTCCCTCTATCTGTCTATGTTTCAGCCGGGGTGTATCAACACTACTGAGGTGGATATGAAGAAAGTTGACACGAAGAAAAATAAAACATCTTCCACTATTAAAACTATGAAAAGCGATCTGTCCTCGACTTGTGTCTCACATTTAGAAGCTATCAAGAAAGAGATCACTTCCCTCAAAATGTATGATGAAATTAATGGGTTATAGGTAAAAACCAAGAGTTAATAAAGATTCAATTTAAATCTGAAAGAAGGAAGTACAACAAATTATTATTTAATTTAGAGATGAATGGTAAGCAATTTACATGACTGTCCCCTGTTTCATACCCATGATATTTAAGTATACTAAGATTACTGATAAAACTAATGATTTCCAAGGAAATACTAAACTTGCCCCCAACAAAACAAAGTTTCGAAGCTCGTGTTGAGGCTTCTTTTAGCAAAGACTTAGGTGATTCTTTTCATGTACCAGAAGGTAGGCTTGAGTGGTAAATGAATTATAAAATACATCAGTAGGCAGTAAGAAAACCCATCAGCAATGCCTAGGAAAAGTACCTAATACCAAGGCAGGTACTCATAACAAGGCATACTCGTAGTGTAGGTGTTATCCTTAAAATATAAAATTCCAAGCTCCCTTGCCTGAATTCAACACAATACCTGATGGCAGACTGGCATAGATTGTGTTGTCAACGTCTTTGGGTCCTCTGGTATCAGTATCTGTATTTCTGTCCCATTTTTTACTTTTATTTTTCAATTCCTTACGGGCAAGAAAGTTCGACATAGCAAATCTTGGAACAATTTTCTCAGCTTGTTAACATGGCAGTACAATGAGTATTCACTTGAATTTAACAAGTTACAACATGTCAGAGTAATGTGTTGCCGCAAACAATGATCTTATTTATGAATTAACCCTGTGCCGAACACTGGAGCGAAAAATATATAGAAACCTGATGACGAGCTGATTATTTCTGAGGAATCTTTTCATTTGAATCAATTTCACTAGTATCCAAAGAGTTTTTGATAAGCTGATGTTTTAATAACCTACTGGTTTTGACAAGCGCCAGGATACTGGATCAACTGTGTCTACGTTTTGATTTGTATCATGTCAAGTTATCAATTTTCAAGGTAAAATTTCACGTTACAATAATACTTCGAAGCCAACATTCTGAGGAATCTTTTCATTTGAATCAATTTCACTAGTATCCAAAGAGTTTTTGATAAGCTGATGTTTTAATAACCTACTGGTTTTGATAAGCGCCAGGATACTGGATCAACTGTGTCTACGTTTTGATTTGTATCATGTCAAGTTATCCATTTTCAAGGTAAAATTTCACGTTACAATAATACTTCGAAGCCAACAGAAGGGTTAACAACTAAATTTACATATTGTTATGAATTACACAGAGTTATTTCGTGTTATTTTAACTTATTGATATGCTGTTACGTCTGTGTGTGTTTGTTTTTTCTTATTGTAACACCTCTTTCAGTTTTTGTAGTCGATACCGCATCTGTGTGTGCCCGCAGAGAATCATCAATAAATAAAATCAACCCAAAATGTCTCAACAATTTGAAACAAACGACAGTGTAACTCAATGTCCTGAGGAATTAAAATGAAACTATAAACAGTGAACACAGTACCATGACAAGTTCCATTTGGGGCCAAATTAACAGTCTTCATGGAAAAATACCGTCAATTGTGGATCGAAGTAAATAGGTAGTACTCAATTACTCAAGTAGGTAGGTGCACTTGGGTTTTTTTTTTCTCACACTATTTATTCAGTTCTGAGTTTCTTAGAGAAAGCAGATTCTATTGGAGGGTACCTATAAGTAGTATGATGTACAGTAGGTACCTACAAGTAAAATTTTAAGGTTCCAGTTGTAGATTCTTAAGGTTTCAAATTATTCCTATCCGTATTAGGTAATAAGGAGAGGGTTGAGGGACTTTTATTGTAACAACTAAATTTACATATTGTTATGAATTACACAGAGTTATTTCGTGTTATTTTAACTTATTGATATGCTGTTACGTCTGTGTGTGTTTGTTTTTTCTTATTGTAACACCTCTTTCAGTTTTTGTAGTCGATACCGCATCTGTGTGTGCCCGCAGAGAATCATCAATAAATAAAATCAACCCAAAATGTCTCAACAATTTGAAACAAACGACAGTGTAACTCAATGTCCTGAGGAATTAAAATGAAACTATAAACAGTGAACACAGTACTATGACAAGTTCCATTTGGGGTCAAATTAACAGTCTTCATGGAAAAATACCGTCAATTGTGGATCGAAGTAAATAGGTACCTAGTATTCAATTACTCAAGTAGGTAGGTGCACTTGGAGTTTTTTTTTCTCACACTATTTATTCAGTTCTGAGTTTCTTAGAGAAAGCAGATTCTATTGGAGGGTACCTATATAAGTAGTATAATGTACAGTAGGTACCTACAAGTAAAATTTTAAGGTTCCAGTTGTTGATTCTTAAAGTTTCAAATTATTCCTATCCGTATTAGGTAATAAGGAGAGGGTTGAGGGACTTTTATTAGCCATGACCCATCCTATAGTAAATTTCTAATAACTTTCCAAATCAGAAATCCCACTTTGATTTTCGCTGAAGGTAATGGTCTGGGAATTGCCTGCTCTTCCCTTTCATGTGTCACGATTCATGAGTCTGTCAATTTAAGAATAATCTCAAGTCGTTTAACACAGAATATAATAAATCAAAGCAGACTTATTGTGCAATTTGACCATTTTCTCCTCTGACGGATGCAATTCTTGAGATCTCGGACGGAGGTGATTATCGGACCATTAAGAAAGAAAAAATATATTTTAATTTTATATTAGGAATAAAACCATTTATGTTTTTTCTTCTCAGAAAGTTAATGTCAATAATGATAACAACACATGGCAATTAAATCTACTTTATTGATTTTTATGTATCATACGGCCAAGTAATTTAACCTCTTCGGAACCAAGGAAAGTGAATGAATGCATAAATGGTTGCTTATATTGAGTAGGTACTTACCTACCTAAAATATTATTGCGTTCCGGAAAGGAGAAGCTTTGACTTAACGATTTACTTTACTTATTTACTCACTTACTCAACCTCTCTACTTCTTGATTTTCTCATAGAGACACACCTCAATCGTCTGTGATTTTGCAATAAAAGAAAGAAGGAAAATCAACTTTATGTAGTAACACTTTGTCAGATAGGAGACATTTGGTAATCTCTGACATTGAAAGTAACTTCACGAGGTAAGCTCTGTGGCAACTATTGGGTTTAAATCTCTAAAGGTTATTTACTGTAAGACTTTGATTGCTTCTCAAAAGTAGGATTCTCGATTTAATTTATCATCTAATCTGGACGATGTCTATTTGAGGAGGGAGAGAGAGAGAGAGCAAAATATACATAGTTTCTATTCATGAACTAGCTGATTTACTGTAAGACTTTGATTGCTTCTCAAAAGTAGGATTCTCGATTTAATTTATCATCTAATCTGGACGATGTCTATTTGAGGAGGGGGAGAGAGAGAGAGCAAAATATACATAGTTTCTATTCATGAACTAGCTACTGAAACTGTTGACTATAGATTTGACCATGGCATGGGTTTTTTAGAGCTGGGCAATTTTAATGCTGGGTAATCATATCCTCTGGCCACACCCATCTTAATGTCTGGATTGCCACAATTATCTTGGTGACAAAAATGTCTGCGTAACTACGTGACTGGAGCCACATCAATCTAATTTTATTTCAACTTCCGTCACGTTTTTCCTCTTATGGACTTGTTCTTCTCCTCCTTAAATGCTTTATAAAACGTTCAAGTCTTTCTTAAACGTTCAATTCTTCCAATTATCTGTAGGTTCAAATATGGACTATGGCGTGTCTTTCAGAAAATCTCCTTTGAAAAAAACCTCAAGGTTCCATAATATCGAGTATGATTACCAGAACGAAAGAGGCTCATTTTTGTTCTTTTCTTCTAATAAAATGGTTAATGCAGATAAATTGAGATCCAGCACTCTGTGTGTATTTTTATTTCCCGTATTTTATGGGCATAGGTAGGTATAGGTTTTATGGACACAAGCGTTGACCTTTTTGTCGGTGTGATCTTCATTTCGGATGCTTTTGATTCTAAAGGAATTTGTTTGTCGGTGAATGTATGTCTAATCTAGATTAAACGGTAGGTGGGGTATTCTATATAGATGTCTTTATGTTATTCATCTATTGATTCGAATAAACTTTTAGAGGTAGGTTTAAATCTATCTGTCCACCAGTAGGTACCTACCTACAGGCACCTTATAAGAGAAAAGATTAGGTGAACCTTCCCTCAAGCTAAGGCTAGACAGAAGAAATATAAAACTCTCCAAAGTTGCTGAAACGTAAGTGCTGCTAGTGATATAGTTTTTTTTGTTGTTGCATTTTTACCGTTTTGTGTTCTCGATTTTAGTGTTAATGAATTTTTAGGAGTCCTAGGTATTCTAACAATGATCATGACAATAATTTGTAGAAAAAAAGTTTTGGCACTTTCTTATTTTCTTACCTTCCCTCAAGCTAAGGCTAGACAGAAGAAATATAAAACTCTCCAAAGTTGCTGAAACGTAAGTGCTGCTAGTGATATAGTTTTTTTTTTTTTTGTTGCATTTTTACCGTTTTGTGTTCTCGATTTTAGTGTTAATGAATTTTTAGGAGTCCTAGGTATTCTAACAATGATCATGACAATAATTTGTAGAAAAAAAAGTTTTGGCACTTTCTTATTTTCTTATCTACCTGTAAGTAGTAAGTATAAATGGCTAACCTCCTAACCTTGACTACTGTTGTATTGATTGACCGTGCTAAATTTATTATTGGATATTTCAGATACATCAATTATTACGAACAATACTGCGAATATGATCCGTTCTTCACTCCCACTGAACTTGCCAATCCCTGGCTTACAGATAATCCGGAGTTCTGGGATGAAGAAAAACAAGCGTGAGTTACACTAATGTCGGATTTTGTATTTATTCTTTTAATCCTTCCAAATCTACCTCAAAAATAGTCAGAGAATAATATCGGACTCCCTTTACTGTGTTAAAACACTCCCTCAAAACTCTTGAGATTTTGACATATAGTGGATTAATATAGACACACAGATGTTAAGAGACGTCAACTTGCTCTGCTAAACAAATCATAATCTTGGAATGTCGGATTTTGTATTTATTCTTTTAATCCTTCCAAATCTACCTCAAAAATAGTCAGAGAATAATATCGGACTCCCTTTACTGTGTAAAACACTCCCTCAAAACTCTTGAGATTTTGACATAGAGTGGATTTATTTTGACACACAGATGTTAAGAGACGTCAACTTGCTCTGCTAAACAAATCATAATCTTGTACTGCAGGTAGAGTTCATTTATTTGAAGTGAATTACCTACGAAAAATGCATGCGTTGGAAATGTAGGAATCCCAGAGGTATATGCTATCCTGCCAATACCCCTTAGTACAATATGTTTATACTAACCAAGGCTCTTTATCCTTTCATATTTTTCAGCAAAGAAATTTCAGCCCGTCGAATCAAGAGGTGGGCATTCAGTTTACAGGAATTGCTGAAGGATCCTCTGGGTAGAGATCATTTTACAAAATTCCTGGATAAAGAGTTCAGTGGTGAAAATTTGAAGTAAGTGGGGACAGGAGTAATTAAAAAGTATTTCATACATTATTTATTATCAATTTCAGTCTATATTTTGGTTATCAGGAAAAGCCAGGCTATATTCAAGTAACCTTCTATCAATCATTTAATTTGCACCTTTGTAGAAATTATTAAATCAGTGTGGGACCCCCTTAATGCTCTCCCCTATTTCACTCCACCAGATTCTGGGAAGCAGTTCAAGAGTATACCTAGGTACCTCTGCCTCATTCCATGAAAGTATGGAATAATAAAAGTTACAAGTTGTGTTCAGATACAATAGTAGGTAATCATTTATGTGGGTAAAAGTTTCAACAATAATGATAATAATAATTTACCAAAGGAGCCATTATTATCATAATAACTTCCAGTGAGGCCCTGCCCATGTTGTTATTGGTTTCAGATGTAATGCTTTGGACTGACATTGCAAAAAATGGTAACAATGAACTCGGACAAAGCCAGTGGGCATAAATCAGATGGTCTGAATTGTAGTGTGTACATTTCGGATGCTTTTGATTCTAAAGGAATTTGTTTGTCGGTGAATGTATGTCTAATCTAGATTAAACGGTAGGTGGGGTATTCTATAGATGTCTTTATGTTATTCATCTATTGATTCGAATAAACTTTTAGAGGTAAGTTTAAATCTATCTGTCCACCAGTAGGTACCTACCTACAGGCACCTTATAAGAGAAAAGATTAGGTGAATTGCTTGATAAATTGATCAAATTTTTATCGAAAAAAAACTCCAATGATATGAAAATCCGATAATCTTATCTTACTAGTCTATGTATGTGCATTCTTTTTGTATAATCTCACTCGGTAATATAGTAAAAATTTACCAACTTATGTGTTTAATAGAGTAGGCTATTACATAAAAAAGAAGGTATCTAATTTTCTATCACAGGGTTAGTTGGGAGACAGGTATTTAACAAACATTTTTGAATACCGTCTATTAGTCTAATGTCTAATTTAAATAAATATATCGAAAGTCTCGAGTAATTTTTATTTGGTATGAGATGAGACCTTAACAGCTTAATCAGTACTACATTTTCTATCACAGGGTTAGTTGGGAGACAGGTATTTAACAAACATTTTTGAATACCGTCTATTAGTCTAATGTCTAATTTAAATAAAAATATCGAAAGTCTCGAGTAATTTTTATTTGGTATGAGATGAGACCTTAACAGCTTAATCAGTACTATACAACTGGTAGTTTTAACGTGATTCTTTTTTCCCCTATGAAAGAAATGGTAACTAGCTTCTCATGTGCCAAGATAAGTTGTCAGAAGGACAATTCTATAAGTTCATATAGATACCTACCTAAGTTCCTCAGTATATCAATGATTGTCCGTCTGAGGTAAATGGAATAATATATGTACTATCTACTCATTTACCTATTTTATGGTCAATGAAAGATAACGATCTCAGACTTCATTAAAATAATCTATAAGCATATTGTTCTCAAACAATAAGATTATTGTTCAATTCTATAAGTTCATATAGATACCTACCTAAGTTCCTCAGTATATCAATGATTGTCCGTCTGAGGTAAATGGAATAATATATGTACCTATCTACTCATTTACCTATTTTATGGACAATGAAAGATAACGATCTCAGACTTCATTAAAATAATCTATAAGCATATTGTTCTCAAACAATAAGATTATTGTCTGATTTATTTAAATTGATCTCTATCACCCTAACAGAGAGACCCTTTCTTATGATGAATTAGGCTTTCCAAGAACTTTCCCAAACTGGTTGGTACTAAGGTACCTATCAATTGGGTGTAGTACAAAAGTATTTATAGGTGTAAGTAGGTATGCCTTCAAAGTGAGCTTCTAAAGGTACCTAGGTACCTACGCCAAAATAATTTGTTAGCACCTTGTAAAAAGTCTTTGAACTTATAAAAATAATAACAATTAAAACATACATACTTCCTTTGCTCTATCTACCAGCTGAGTAAAATGGTATAATTATGATAACCATTCAGAGATTTGTCATCAGGAAAAGCACTATATTAATACTTCCTTTGCTCTATCTACCAGCTGAGTAAAATGGTATAATTATGATAACCATTCAGAGATTTGTCATCAGGAAAAGCACTATATTTATATCTTTCACTGAAAATAATTTAAATACTTACTACTAGTTATTTTGTTAATTAATGTAGGTATTTAAGTACAAGAAGATGAATTAGGTAATGTTCACTTAATATAAAATAAACAGAAAAAAAGAAAGAAAAGACTGTTGAAAATCTCAATAGGTTGTTAGGTATCCAATAAAAAAATTTATTCAGTAATTTGTTGTTGATCATTCAAATAAAATAACCGCCAAAACTGATTCAAAATGTTATTCACTGTCACTCGAATTTAGGAAATAATTTATTAAACAGTCATTATTCATTAAATTCGAACGAGAATTTAGTGTAAATTTCAATATTATTATTTTCTTTGTTAAAAAGAAAAGGTCGCGTAAACAAATTTAAAAGGTTTAAAATGAAAATCGAAAAATATTTTTGAATGTTTGTATTTTTTTTTTTAAAGAAAATTGTATAATGTAGTGTGTATTCACCCACTCAACTGCCTAAGGAACCTGAACCTCCCAATGCTTTAGTTTACAAAAAGGTGAGCTGGAAAACTGATATCTATTATCTTTTGGCCAGATAACTTTGACAGTTAACAAATAATTCGTAGTGTGTATTCACCCACTCAACTGCCTAAGGAACCTGAACCTCCCAATGCTTTAGTTTACAAAAAGGTGAGCTGGAAAACTGATATATATTATCTTTTGGCCAGATAATTTTGACAGCTAACAAATAATTCTTTATCATTTCCCGCCATTTATACAAGATCTGTGTTCTTAGTCACTCTCTTCCAGTCAGCTCCATTTGGTCCCTGTTAACCTAATCCCTTTTCAATTCAAATTTCCCACTTTTTCCTCCTCTTAATAATGTGTAATCAAATCTTTTCTTTCAAGATGGAGGCAATTATAGACAAGATGCAAAATGAAACCACAGGAGTCCCTGTCAGAACTGTCAAGAGCTTTATGTCCAAAATCCCTTCTGTATTTACAGGTGAGTTTCTTAATATAATTAATAATCAGATTACATAACATACTTTGCTCTTTACATTTTAAAAAGAAAGTAAAAAGTTGTGATGCAAGCCTGTAAGTAAAGCCGTATTTTATTATGTGACTTTTTTTGGGTCATCATAGGAAATTTCTCTTTGGACCAGTTTGGATGTAATGGCACCACCACACCTGCTGCCAGTCATTGAGAGGAACCTGTAAAAATATTTTTTTAAGGGAGAAAAAAAAATACAGGCTACTGTAACCATTGAATATGTTAATTTTACCAAAATACCCACTCTTTTTACCATAGGAAATCTCATATTTGTTTGTTTCAGGGCAAGACCTTATCCTATGGATGATGAAGAATTTAGATCTTGAGAGCCAGGGTAACATAATCCTAATCCATTTTGCTTCCTGCATCCTTTGCTGACTTGCTCTTATGTTGTGTTTGATTTTGATTGTGAGTGCTCAATGTTCTGTTATTTCAGTTTTTGCTTTTTACTTTTGATTTTTTTTTTTTTCTAATCCTAATCCATTTTGCTTCCTGCATCCTTTGCTGACTTGCTCTTATGTTGTGTTTGATTTTGATTGTGAGTGCTCAATGTTCTGTCATTTCAGTTTTTGCTTTTTACTTTTGATTTTTTTTTCTTAGTTTGTTATACCTAGGTACCCATTTCTTGTTGTCTCTTCTAAACTAAACATACTCTTTTCATGCCAAAATTGCAGTAATTTATGTTTCCTTTTCTTCCAACTTCAAAGGCAGAAAATTTGGGGTTACATATTCTATATAAACATCATAATAACCATGGTAGAAATTGAATAACATTAAAATATGAACTAAAATAAAAATAAAATCAAACTTACATTGGATCAAATTTACAGTGAATACCTACATCTCTACATACTTACATAGGTACCTTATCCTTATACTACCTTCAAGCTAAACCCTCAATGTTATTGTTCCCTCAATGTTATTCGTTCTGTATTAATAAAATTTATACTGTGTATTTTCAAATGTTTTTGCAGAAAAAGTCAAACCTGACATTTGAAATTTCTTCACTGATCTTCTTCATTATGTAGTCAGTATTGTGAGCAGTCACCATTTCGCTAACATTCACATTTCATAAATTGGTTTTACTTTTCAGAGTTATGGTTATTAATTGAAGACTCCATTGTAAAACTGCATTTCATTTTCTAATCCTCTGTAGATGCATAGTATTTATTTTCTGTTACCTCCATCTGTTTATAACGTTAAAATTATTTGGAATATGAATAATGAGTAACATAATTATATCCGAAATTATTTATATTAATTATTTTTGTAACTTTATGGCATGTAGTGTTAACCAAAATGTTACCAAAAATAAAACTATTTGTTTTCAACCCTTCCGCAGGTCCCGGAAGCATTATATTCATTTTAGGTGGCATGAACTTCTTCCATGATTTCTTTCTAGTCTTTTTCATTTATCGCTTGCAAGCCTAGGCACTTAATTAACTAGTGTATAGCATACAGTCAAGGATTAGAATTTTGATTTTGTTATTATATACCAAGTCTTGTAAGAGGTAATACCTATAAGCATTTTGTTATCCGATAGTTCTAGCCATTGTGATATTTTTCATCCCCCATGTATTTCCTATTTTATTTACAGGGTGACCCAGCGTTACCTGACGAATTCGATTTGCCCATTACTTTGTTATAACTTGTCGTAGCTTGTTGAAATAAAAACCACTATGTTCAGAACTAAATAAGGTTTTGTTACAATGTAGTCGTAGACCCCGCAATATCAAACTTTCGCTGTGGTGGCATTTCTTAAAATTAGTGAATTTTTGACAAATGCTCAGAGGAAGTTTCGCACCCATTTTGATGTTCCACCCTTCTCAAGCGATATTAGCTCGTGCGACCTTTTTTTTATGGAAACACGTTAAAAACAAGGTCTATATTTATAAAACAAGGATTTTGGATGAGTTAACGGGTGCTTTTCATCGAGAAATTCGCGCTATAGTCCAGGAAATGCTAGAGGCAGTATGTCGAATTTTGCACCAGATTGAGTGTTTTCAAAATGAGGGCGATTTTTCGGCTAGCATTGTCTTCCACACCTAATCACCATTACAAACAAAATGCCCAAACCTTATTTTGTTAACTTTCATTTAAAATAAATATCACTCTTTTATCTTGAAAATTGAACGTGTAGCATCATTTTAAAAACCGTCAGGTAACTATTATATTATTAATAATAATTTTAAATTAAATATATTTACTGAAAACACATAGGTATTTTGGATTTTTATTTTCCTACCCCAACAATTTTCGAACCAGCCTCCTAAAGAAAGAAAAGGAAATGAAACACATTTATTATTATTTATGAAAATATACTAGTTTATATTTTATTTTACAATATTGTAACCCTACTGTTTTCTAGGTAGGTATAGTTATAAAAATAAAAATTCTCAATGTAATAAAACATCAATACATACTCAATCTATTGCAAAAATTGAAAATTGTACGATATAAAGATTGGACCCCTAAAAAGATGACGATATGAGTTGGTTGAGATCATGAAAAAATTAAAATGGTAACAAAATCTGGTTTCAATAAAATGATTGTCATGGAATTTTGGTATTGAAAAACCTTCAAAAGTAGATTTTTGTGTGAATTTTCTTCCTACTTGAAAAACATGGAGCAATTCCCACCATAAAATTTAAAAAGAAGACGTTTGTTCTATCTTTACTCGTAACATTGTAATTAGTTATTATATTATTAATAATAATTTTAAATTAAATATATTTACTGAAAACACATAGGTATTTTGGATTTTTATTTTCCTACCCCAACAATTTTCGAACCAGCCTCCTAAAGAAAGAAAAGGAAATGAAACACATTTATTATTATTTATGAAAATATACTAGTTTATATTTTATTTTACAATATTGTAACCCTACTGTTTTCTAGGTAGGTATAGTTATAAAAATAAAAATTCTCAATGTAATAAAACATCAATACATACTCAATCTATTGCAAAAATTGAAAATTGTACGATATAAAGATTGGACCCCTAAAAAGATGACGATATGAGTTGGTTGAGATCATGAAAAAATTAAAATGGTAACAAAATCTGGTTTCAATAAAATGATTGTCATGGAATTTTGGTATTGAAAAACCTTCAAAAGTAGATTTTTGTGTGAATTTTCTTCCTACTTGAAAAACATGGAGCAATTCCCACCATAAAATTTAAAAAGAAGACGTTTGTTCTATCTTTACTCGTAACATTGTAAAGTCTTCTGTATAATTTGCACAGTTATCAAATCAAATTATTTACTGTTGTTTCCAAACTGTCTCCTACAACTGCCCATTGCTTCACAAAATGAATTTACAGTTTTTATTGGACTCACACTTCCTCTGCATCGTCAGCAAACAATTTACGTACACATTCACCTTACAAACTAAAGCCTTAAACATATAAAACTTATATCACAAACTATATTCTCTATAGGAATTCAGGCAAGCATTTGATTTCTTCGAAGAGACCTTTCTTCGCGGACGTCAAGCTTGGAAGTTGAGGTTTACTCAAACTTCGCAAACCTTTTCTTCTCGTCCTTCATTTCCTCCCTGTTATGGGAAGTGTTTGGAGGGTGAATTTCTAAAGTCTTGTGAAGTTTTATTGCTCGTATTGTGCTGCCTGGAAGAGAGGTGATTGTTGAGAGTAGGCGGAATGCAGCTCAGGTTTGGCAGCCTTAGGTTGGGACACCAGTCTGTATTGGCTAGGGGCGGGGTAGGCTGGGGCAGCTGGTTGAGGTACAGCAATGTACTGAGGACGGGGAGCAGGCTCTTCGTGTTCTGGGCGCTGCAAAAACATAGATATATTATGGTTAGGATTGCTTTGGGTATGAATTGAAAACTTACTATGTATAATAGTGTCTAGTAAAGTTATTAAGTTCTTTATTTTCCCCCAGATTGGTTCACCAGGATAAATGAACTTACCTCTACGTATTGAGGAGGGGCAGCCTTTCTGTATTGAGGTTGGGCTGGGGCTCCAACGATTTTGTACTGTTGAGGAGTAGCTGGAGGAGGGGTTGGGATTTTGACACGGATGTCTGTTGGCTCTCTTGAGACTTCAGCCTTGAAACCCTGAAAAGTTTAGGAATAATCGTTTTTACTTTCCATCATTTTAAACCCAGGAAAAAAAGTTAAAATTAGTAATTTTGCTTAAATTAGTGAAAATTTCGCGTGGCGTTGCCCTAAACATAGTTTTATAATTAGTTACATGTTTACGTAATCTCTACTGCTCCTTTGCCATTTCAGTTCTGAATCCATCCATGTATCAATGCTAATCTAGGTTCACAAGATCTCCCATACTAATTTATTTCTTCAATGTATTAACTTTCAGCTCCTTACATGTTAAGGTCTTGTACAAAGCTATCACCTATCAGCATTGACCCGATCAGACCAGAGTCGTATGATTATAAAGGCTTTCATGTACTGTGTTTGGTCAGAAAGGGGAAGGACTTTCGGCCAAATTGTGGATTAAAATTAAACCAAAGGTCTACCAGTCTCCTATAGAAGTTGCGCTGGCTGGTCAAAATGTGGTCGTTTTTCGTGCCTATGTGAGCCTTTAACTAGGATATCTAATCTTTAAGCATTGTTAAAATACAGGAAATATCAATGACTACCTGTAGCTGGAACATCTATTTCATATGCCTACATCTTAGATGTCCCAGATTCAAGTACTCTTAACTATCTACCTACCTGTAATTTCACTTTTCTGTTTAGTAATATTTCTCATTTCTCCTCCACTGTTTAACTGACACAAGGTGTTACGTCTTCACTTGATGAGGTGATTAATGTAACTTACACCTTGAGTTCTAAGTTCAAACTTTACTGTCATAATGTCCTTTACGTACCTACAAGTTCGTAACTGATTCATTAGTTAATACAGTCATTTACATTCTAATAATATAATTATTTGATGTCCAATGATTGCGTTCCCCATCTGTCCCTCCCATCCTAACAAAACTGGAGTACTTTTGGCACATCCACTAAATACCTCTAAGCTCTCTCAGTTCTTGAAACAATGTATTAAAGATATTTTTAATCGCCCAACTGAAGTCTTATCTGTGAAATCTTTTATTTGTGAACTTAAATCATTCAATGCTAAACGTTCTCTTTTGAATTTCCAAGTTCTGAAAGGGCCATAAAAAGGCTTAAACCTGACCTTATCAGAAACTATTGCGCTTGTAATAGCCTGATAGCCTAGCACTTCATTTCATCTCGCGTGATGTTAACGATTTCATCACAGTTCAACTTGTTGGCAAATTGGCATTTGGTTGGATTTCTTGTAGGAGTTCTTTTTCTCAATCTTTGACCTTACTTTGTTAGACTTTTATTGGCGTCTCATTATCTCTTCTTGTCTTGTTCTATCTTTGTACCGATATTTTATGTTTTATGAGAGGGAGTTTCGGAATTTTCTACGACCAGAGGCTGAAGGTTGTTCGTTTTGTTAGAGCATCTGAGCTATGTATAAACCTGTAACTTTAGAAAGCTTTTGCCTTCTATTTTGGCTATTAGACATTAAGTAGCTTTTGCTATTTTAGTAATTAACTACCTAGCTACATTGATTTTCTTAGAATTTTGTGTGAATCTTATCAGCCAATCCCCTCTTTTCATCTATATAAATAAAATTATTGACTAACGATTTGTTTGTTTTCTATTTTGTTTTTTTTTTATATTATTTTTTTTTTTTTATTCGTTTTGTTTCAAGCTATTTGTTTTGACTATTTGTTTGTTTTCAAGCTTTTTCCTTTGTAAGGTTACAAAATGACCTATACACCTACTTCACTTTGTTTCCAACTCACCTCTTTTGGATCGGCGGTGTAGGTAACAGTTCTAATGAATCCATCGGAATCAACGACGCTGTAACTTCCAGTGATCTTGTCTCCTTCTCTTTGTTCCTTTCTGTTGTGGTAGTTGGTGTTCTCATCATCATGAATGTCGAAACCGAATTGGTATTGTGGGTTTGGCTGGAAATAGAGGAACAGATATTTAATTTTTGAGAGGAAATAAACTTGTAGAAAGATCAGGTAATTTTTTCTTTTTTATGAAAGCTCCAAAAGGGTACGACTCCAAGGCACGAGGTGAAAAAGGTAACCAATCTTTGGCCTTATTTATTTAGATAAATGTCTGTTATGTATTGTGGGTTTGGCTGGAAATAGAGGAACAGATATTTAATTTTTGAGAGGAAATAAACTTGTAGAAAGATCAGGTAATTTTTTCTTTATTATGAAAGCTCAAAAAGGGTACGACTCCAAGGCACGAGGTGAAGAAGGTAACGAATCTTGAGCCTTATGTATTTAGATAAATGTCTGTTATCAGCAAGTAGGTACAAATTAGTTTTAACCATGTAACGTACTAGACGAAATGCGTCTAACTACAAGAACATAACGTGGAAATCTGTTGCTATTAATTTGTAAAAGCTTGCTTGTCTTTTAAACAAATGAACAGCCTTGAAATATGTGAATCTTATCAGCCAATCCCCTCTTTTCATCTATATAAATAAAATTATTGACTAACGATTTGTTTGTTTTCTATTTTGTTTTTATTTGTTTAGTTTCAAGCTATTTGTTTGTTTTCAAGCTTTTTCCTTTGTAATGTTACAAAATGATCTATGTATTTGTTCTACTTTGTGCATTAGTTGCTCTATTAGTGTCAGTAGAGGTTTCTGGTGGTTAGAAACCATAAGTCGCGTCGATAATATATTATTATCAGTGCCAGCACGATTTCACGTAGTGTTACGAAGTTACGATTCTTCTCTTGTGTATGGATGAGTGGTTCTATGTATTTCTGTATAAAGTTAATTAATAAATTAATAATGATCCCCTGGCAAGAGAAGACATTTTATCATTATATTGATGGATGTATTTTAATTTCAATGCTAAATTGAAAGGTCAAATTGGATTTTGCCTCTACTCACACTTTCATTTCTTCAAGCTAAACCCTCAATGTTATTGTTCCCTCAATGTTATTCGTTCTGTATTAATAAAATTTATACTGTGTATTTTCAAATGTTTTTTGCAGAAAAAGTCAAACCTGACATTTGAAATTTCTTCACTGGTCTTCTTCATTATGTAGTCAGTATTGTCAGCAGTCACCATTTCGCTAACATTCACATTTCATAAATTGGTTTTACTTTTCAGAGTTATGGTTATTAATTGAAGACTCCGTTGTAAAACTGCATTTCATTTGCTAATCCTCTGTAGATGCATAGTATTTATTTTCTGTTACCTCTATCTGTTTATAACGTTAAAATTATTTGGAATATGAATAATGTGTAACATAATTATATCCGAAATTATTTATATTAATTATTTTTGTAACTTTATGGCATGTAGTGTTAACCACAATGTTACCAAAAATAAAACCATTTGTTTTCAACCCTTCCGCAGGTCCCGGAAGCATTATATTCATTTTAGGTGGCATGAACTTCTTCCATGATTTGTTTCTAGTCTTTTTCATTTATCGCTTGCAAGCCTAGGCACTTAATTAACTAGTGTATAACATACAGTCAAGGATTAGAATTTTGATTTTGTTATTATATACCAAGTCTTGTAAGAGGTAATACCTATAAGCATTTTGTTATCCGATAGTTCTAGCCATTGTGATATTTTTGATCCCCCATGTATTTCCTATTTTATTTACAGGGTGACCCAGCGTTACCTGACGAATTTGATTTGCCCATTACTTTGTTATAACTTGTCGTAGCTTGTTGAAATAAAAACCACTGTGATCAGAACTGAATAAGGTTTTGTTACAATGTAGTCGTAAACCCCGCAATATCAAACTTTCGCTGTGGTGGCATTTCTTAAAATTAGTGAATTTTTGACAAATGCTCAGAGGAAGTTTCGCACCCATTTTGATGTTCCACCCTTCTCAAGCGATATTAGCTCGTGCGACCTTTTTTTTATGGAAACACGTTAAAAACAAGGTCTATATTTATAAAACAAGGATTTTGGATGAGTTAACGGGTGCTTTTCATCGAGAAATTCGCGCTATAGTCCAGGAAATGCTAGAGGCAGTATGTCGAATTTTGCACCAGATTGAGTGTTTTCAAAATGAGGGCGATTTTTCGGCTAGCATTGTCTTCCACACCTAATCACCATTACAAACAAAATGCCCAAACCTTCGCTATAGTCCAGGAAATGCTAGAGGCAGTATGTCGAATTTTGCACCAGATTGAGTGTTTTCAAAATGAGGGCGATTTTTCGGCTAGCGTTGTCTTCCACACCTAATCACCATTACAAACAAAATGCCCAAACCTCCCATTATTATTTAGCTTTAAATGGAACCACCTGTCTTTGATAGAGTCTGTAAACAAGTAAATTGATCTGAACATTACGCCACTTATTTTGTTAACTTTCATTTAAAATAAATATCACTCTTTTATCTTGAAAATTGAACGTGTAGCATCATTTTAAAAACCGTCAGGTAACGCTGGGTCACCCTGTATTTCTGAAAATTTTCCTCCTACATAATATTATTTCTGTTGCGTGTAGAAAATGACAGATTGCACAGGTAGTTTTCCATATCTTAGGCTCCTTTGCTTTTATCACGGTAAAAGTAAAAATATCTGTCATATCGCCACATTTCTGTAACTTTTACGTTCATGGGTATTTATTTATTTTTATTAATTTAATTCAATTATTTTTATTTAAAATGTAACTGTTCACTATAACAACTAAATTTACATATTGTTATGAATTACACAGAGTTATTTCGTGTTATTTTAACTTATTGATATGCTGTTACGTCTGTGTGTGATTGTTTTTTCTTATTGTAACACCTCCTTCAGTTTTTGTAGTCGATAGGCGTGGCGTTGCCCTAAACATAGTTTTATAATTAGTTACATGTTTACGTAATCTCTACTGCTCCTTTGCCATTTCAGTTCTGAATCCATGTATCAATGCTAATTTATATTATTATTTTTAAAATGAGACTCTAGACCCAGAATTAAATAATTCAAATTTACCTACTTAGGTAGGTATACTAGTAAAATTTCCTTTTACCTTCAGCAAAAAATATTGCAGAAACTATGGGAACAATTGCTTTGGGAAGTCTTTCCCGAACTTTAGTTAGGGACAAAGATTTTTTTTCCAACACTTGTGTAATGTTGCAGGAATTTGTTCGTGCTCATTTGAAGTAGGGCTGAATGCACCCTAAAAAATTAAATAATATCATAATACATATCTAGTTATGTGTTTAATGTCGACAAAAGTTAATAAAAAATATTAATCAAAATAAACTAAGCTTTTACCAGAAAAAGAACCAAGAATCTTAAAGCGAAATGGGACAAAGATTTTTTTTCCAACACTTGTGTAATGTTGCAGGAATTTGTTCGTGCTCATTTGAAGTAGGGCTGAATGCACCCTAAAAATTTAAATAATATCATAATACATATCTAGTTATGTGTCTAATGTCGACAAAAGTTAATGAAAAATATTAATCAAAATAAACTAAGCTTTTACCAGAAAAAGAACCAAGAATCTTAAAGCGAAATAAAAAAAAAAAAAATTAAAAAGTAAGAAGGAGAGAATGCATAGCCTAGCTCATAGTGCAATGGTAAATATGACATCTCCACTGATATTGGTGGAGATGCTTTGGTAACAAACCCCGTTAAAAAAGATTAAAACGCAATATGCAGTGCAATTAAAAGCGCCTTATAAATTTCCTGGATACTATACGCATTACCAATTGGTGATAAGGAAGGAGGTTAGAATACAGAGGATAGGGAGGAAAAGTGAAGCTATTATTCACCCCCGTTAAAAAAGATTAAAACGCAATATGCAGTGCAATTAAAAGCGCCTTATAAATTTCCTGGATACTATACGCATTACCAATTGGTCATAAGGAAGGAGGTTAGAATACAGAGGATAGGGAGGAAAAGTGAAGCTATTATTCACTCCGTAGTCCGTGTTATCAGCTGATAACATAAACATTTGTGTTGATTTCGACTGAAAAATGTTTTCTCTTCAGCCAGCTTCCAGCTTCAGGGTGTGTTTATGAACAGGGCTGAGATGAGCTCGGACGACGTGAGATAGCTGTCCCGGCGGCAATTTTTAAAATTCATTTTATATTTATTTTCGTTTGCTTTGTAATTTGCTTGTTTTTAATAGCTAATATAAATGAAAAGTATAATATAAACGTGCAAACTAAAGATAAAAAGTAAAAAATGAATTCAGATTGTACAAGTTGCGGAAAAAAAATCAAAAATTCGAATTTCCCGCCAACTTTACACGCAAAAAGTCCGACGATGTCCTACGATGGCCCTGTTCATAACCACGGCCTTCACTCCGTGTTATCAGCTGATAACATAAACATTTGTGTTGATTTCGACTGAAAAATGTTTTCTCTTCAGCCAGCTTCCAGCTTCAGCTCTACCCACTCTGTACGGTAGGTAAACTTCTGTAAAGTTCTGCTGAGTTTCCCCGTAAAGCTGAAAAAGTTTGGGCCATCACCACCGTATAGCGCATGTCATTTTGCTTTAGAGATGATTAGGAGCAACTATTTTTTTTATTGTTATTTGTAAAGATGAGACGATGAGTCCAAGTCCTGTTGAACATTTCTGAGGGACTGTCAAGATTTTTCAAACTAAAACTAAAGAAATCCCAGTTTGTAGATTGTGAAGGTAGGTAAGTGTGAACATTATGATGGATTAAGAGTAGAAGTTTTGTGTTTGAAATAGGTAATTTTCATTTAACTCTGTGAAAAATCATTAATTTAGTTATTAACGTAATACTTTGGAAGAGTCTAACATTTATTTGTTAGGTTTATATTAGACATCCTGTGTATTAACTTTATTCTTGTTTTATATAGGTAGATATTATTATTGGATACTTGTGTTTTCTTACCCGTCTAAGTCTAACTAACCTGTCTAAGAGTCTAACATGTACATCTAAAGGCAAATCACCTTTTATCCCCAAGTATAGAATAGATTTTCAGGATTAGTACCTACCTAGGTTTTTAATCCTTACCTCTATTGCTAATTGAACCCTTTGGCTCTCAAAAATTTGAAATCAAAATACCTTATACCAGGAATTGCTGAAGGATCCTCTGGGTAGAGATCATTTTACAAAATTCCTGGATAAAGAGTTCAGTGGTGAAAATTTGAAGTAAGTGGGACAGGAGTAATTAAAAAGTATTTCATACATTATTTATTATCAATTTCAGTCTATATTTTGGTTATCAGGAAAAGCCAGGCTATATTCAAGTAACCTTCTGTCAATCATTTAATTTGCACCTTTGTAGAAATTATTAAATCAGTGTAGGACCCCCTTAATGCTCTCCCCTATTTCACTCCACCAGATTCTGGGAAGCAGTTCAAGAACTCAAATGTCTTCCCCTGGCGGATGTTCCAGCAAAGGCTGAAGAAATCTGGTCCGAGTTTTTGGCAGTAGATGCATCCTGTCCCATTAATGTGGACTCGAGATCTCATGAGCTAACTAGGAAGAACATTGAAAATCCCACCAGATGGTCTTTCGACACGGCAGCCGTAAGTAGATATATCTTAAGTTTTGGAGATTTTTGGCTCTTCTTTTTTTCCTGAACTATGAAACCTTATCACCAAATGAAAGCCTATATTACTTACTAACTTAACTTAATTTTCGCCGTAAGTAGATATATCTTAAGTTTTGGAGATTTTTGGCTCTTCTTTTTTTCCTGAACTATGAAACCTTATCACCAAATGAAAGCCTTTATTACTTACTAACTTAACTTAATTTTCCCCAGGCGCATGTCTATCACTTGATGAAATCTGACTCCTATTCTCGTTACCTCCGCTCAGACATCTACCGAGACTTTCTCAACGGAAGCAAGAAGAAATCTTCAATGAAAGGTATTCGTTCGATAGTATCCTTTTCTACTGCTCGCAAGGATACTTGTACTGCCTGAACCTATGTCTGTTCTTCGGTTCTATATGTTATAAAATACCTAAGTCGCGGCAAAGCATTCACTAAAAAAATTGTCTGTGGTAATATCCATCTCGGAAAACATAATAATGCCATAAAACACTTGTGGGGTAACCTTAATATTAATTTACTATAGAAGTAGGTATAGATATATCAAAATTAGTCGGTTGCAGCTAGAAGAATTACATCACATGTGTTTAAGATCTCCAAGCGTGTTTTGTATGGACGGACGGGACGGATAGAAAAGATGCCAACAATATGGCCTATTTTTATTTTAGTTCTACTCTAAACCATCGCGTCGTATGAAGAAGTCCTGTACTCTTGTTAAAGGATGCACAAATTGAAAGCACTAGTCCCTCTTGTCGGGTTTCTTCCTGTGTTCTATAAGAAAACCTAGTATTCTTTGTTTTTCAAGACCCTTCAGTAGAAACAACCATAGCGACGCTATTCACATTTTAATCGTAAGAATTTTATATGTTGTATTAGATTCCAATGTTTCCTTGCGTAATCAATTTCTTCCCATTTATCGTTTTAAACATATAGGTATTTTTCTTGTTTGATTTTCATATTACATATTTGTTATCAGATCCATACTTTTCAGTACTTTTTTTTTAGGAAAAATGTTTCAAAGGGGAAAATTATTTTTTCTTATGAAAAAATGGTGCCAATTTTAATTAATTTTTCTCTCGCCGATCGATATTTCCCATTTATCCAAAACTTATTGGTTCTGTTAACCCTGTGCTATTTATTTTAAATTTAAATGTTTATAGTGTTTATGTTTTTTGTTTATTTTTATTTTTTGTGTCGTATTTTTCTCTCGCCGATCGATATTTCCCATTTATCCAAAACTTATTGGTTCTGTTAACCCTGTGCTATTTATTTTAAATTTAAATGTTTTTTGTTTATTTTTATTTTTTGTATCGTCTTTGTTCTACTTTGTGCATTAGTTGCTCTATTAGTGTCAGTAGAGGTTTCTGGTGGTTAGAAACCATAAGTCGCGTCGATAATATTATCAGTGCCAGCACGACTTCACGTAGTGTTATGAAGTTACGATTCTTCTCTTGTGTATGGATGAGTGGTTCTATGTATTTCTTTATAAAGTTAATTAATAAATTAATAATGAGCCCCTGGCAAGAGAAGACATTCCCATACTAATTTATTTCTTCAATGTATTAACTTTCAGCTCCTTACATGTTAAGGTCTTGTACAAAGCTATCACCTATCAGCATTGACCTGATCAGACCAGAGTCGTATGATTATAAAGGCTTTCATGTACTGTTTCTAGTCAGAAAGGGGAAGGACTTTCGGCCAAATTGTGGATTAAAATTAAACCCCAGGTCTACCAGTCTCCTATAGAAGTTACGCTGGCTGGTCAAAATGTGGTCGTTTTTCGTGCCTATGTGAGCCTTTAACTAGGATATCTAATCTTTAAGCATTGTTAAAATACAGGAAATATCAATGACTACCTGTAGCTGGAACATCTATTTCATATGCCTACATCTTAGATGTCCCATCTTAGATGATTCAAGTACTCTTAACTATCTACCTACCTGTAATTTCCCTTTTCTGTTTAGTAATATTTCTCATTTCTCCTCCACTGTTTAACTGACACAAGGTGTTACGTCTTCACTTGATGAGGTGATTAATGTAACTTACACCTTGAGTTCTAAGTTCAAACTTTACTGTCATAATGTCCTTTACGTACCTACAAGTTCGTAACTGATTCATTAGTTAATACAGTCATTTACATTCTAATAATATAATTATTTGATGTCCAATGATTGCGTTCCCCATCTGTCCCTCCCATCCTAACAAAACTGGAGTACTTTTGGCACATCCACTAAATACCTCTAAGCTCTCTCACTGTCATAATGTCCTTTACGTACCTACAAGTTCGTAACTGATTCATTAGTTAATACAGTCATTTACATTCTAATAATATAATTATTTAATGTCCAATGATTGCGTTCCCCATCTGTCCCTCCCATCCTAACATGCACGTATAAGAAAACTGGAGTACTTTTGGCACATCCACTAAAATACCTCTAAGCTCTCTTAGTTCTTGAAACAATGTATTAAAGATATTTTTAATCGCCCAACTGAAGTCTTATCTGTGAAATCTTTTATTTGTGAACTTAAATCATTCAATGCTAAACGTTCTCTTTTGAATTTCCAAGTTCTGAAAGGGCCATAAAAAGGCTTAAACCTGACCTTATCAGAAACTATTGCGCTTGTAATAGCCTGATAGCCTAGCACTTCATTTCATCTCGCGTGATGTTAACGATTTCATCACAGTTCAACTTGTTGGCAAATTGGCATTTGGTTGGATTTCTTGTAGGAGTTCTTTTTCTCAATCTTTGACCTTACTTTGTTAGACTTTTATTGGCGTCTCATTATCTCTTCTTGTCTTGTTCTATCTTTGTACCGATATTTTATGTTTTATGAGAGGGAGTTTCGGAATTTTCTACGACCAGAGGCTGAAGGTTGTTCGTTTTGTTAGAGCATCTGAGCTATGTATAAACCTGTAACTTTAGAAAGCTTTTGCCTTCTATTTTGGCTATTAGACATTAAGTAGCTTTTGCTATTTTAGTAATTAACTACCTAGCTACATTGATTTTCTTAGAATTTTGTTTGTTAGACTTTTATTGGCGTCTCATTATCTCTTCTTGTCTTGTTCTATCTTTGTACCGATATTTTATGTTTTATGAGAGGGAGTTTTGGAATTTTCTACGACCAGAGGCTGAAGGTTGTTCGTTTTGTTAGAGCATCTGAGCTATGTATAAACCTGCAACTTTAGAAAGCTTTCACCTTCTATTGTGGCTATTAGACATTAAGTAGCTTTTGCTATTTTAGTAAATAACTACCTAGCTACATTGATTTTCTTAGAATTTTATTGACACGGATGTCTGTTGGCTCTCTTGAGACTTCAGCCTTGAAACCCTGAAAAGTTTAGGAATAATCGTTTTTACTTTCCATCATTTAAACCCAGGAAAAAAGTTAAAGTTAGTAATTTTGCTTAAATTAATCTTTTTCCTTGTGAGATTCAAATTTATTACCTTGACATATGGCAGTGATGAGACTTGAAACTCAACATTGATGATTATGATATTCTAATACTCTTCTTCCGTATTATGCTGTCTTTCAAGATCGTATTTATAAAGTTGTAAAGATTGTACCTACTTATAAATTTATAAACACGGTTCACTAATTTCAAGAATAAAAGAACGCACATATGAGGCTATCCAACCTCTTGTGCATTGTGTATTTGGGTGACATAACGAAATGAACATTCACATCCAATGTTATCCTCATATAGCTCCAAGTTTTATGTAATATTTTGACGGTTTATATAGAACACTCTTAAGAGACTACCGATAGATAAGGCTAAATCATGGTGAATTCTTGAATTACGTCCAATTTAGTAAAAAAAAAATCTACAAATGACATCCGTGTTTCATTTAGGCGGTTAAGGACTGTAAGGAGGTAGTCATTTCTTGACACGGATGTCTGTTGGCTCTCTTGAGACTTCAGCCTTGAAACCCTGAAAAGTTTAGGAATAATCGTTTTTACTTTCCATCATTTTAAACCCAGGAAAAAAAGTTAAAATTAGTAATTTTGCTTAAATTAGTGAAAATTTCGCGTGGCGTTGCCCTAAACATAGTTTTATAATTAGTTACATGTTTACGTAATCTCTACTGCTCCTTTGCCATTTCAGTTCTGAATCCATCCATGTATCAATGCTAATCTAGGTTCACAAGATCTCCCATACTAATTTATTTCTTCAATGTATTAACTTTCAGCTCCTTACATGTTAAGGTCTTGTACAAAGCTATCACCTATCAGCATTGACCCGATCAGACCAGAGTCGTATGATTATAAAGGCTTTCATGTACTGTGTTTGGTCAGAAAGGGGAAGGACTTTCGGCCAAATTGTGGATTAAAATTAAACCAAAGGTCTACCAGTCTCCTATAGAAGTTGCGCTGGCTGGTCAAAATGTGGTCGTTTTTCGTGCCTATGTGAGCCTTGAACTAGGATATTTAATCTTTAAGCATTGTTAAAATACATGAGATATCAATGACTACCTGTAGCTGGAACATCTATTTCATATGCCTACATCTTAGATGTCCCAGATTCAAGTACTCTTAACTATCTACCTACCTGTAATTTCATGCATTGTGTATTTGGGTGACATAACGAAATGAACATTCACATCCAATGTTATCCTCATATAGCTCCAAGTTTTATGTAATATTTTGATGGTTTATATAGAACACTCTTAAGAGACTACCGATAGATAAGGCTAAATCATGGTGAATTCTTGAATTACGTCCAATATAGTAAAAAAAAAAATCTACAAATGACATCCGTGTTTCATTTAGGCGGTTAAGGACTGTAAGGAGGTAGTCATTTAACTTAAACTTTATATTGACTACTTTTTTTCGAATTTTAACTACCTACCTATGAACTTGATACACTTTAGAATATTGAGTTCAAAACCTACTTCCAGTTCAAAATCTTACTTTATTCAAAACCCTACTCGTGTATTTGTTGTTTAAAGTTAAGGTCTCCACTACAATATGTCACTGAGCTCCTCCAATCTTCTTACATCATTACCTAATTATTTCTCAATTTAAAGACACTTTTATAAGAATGTACTTTGAACTTTTTTTCATCTCTCAATTAGACAAAAGGTGCGAGTATCGCTCTAGGTGACACAGGTTAATTAACTCCTACTGACTTTAAAAGTAGGCATTTGACCAAGTTTATCCTTTATGTCTGTCAGAGCACATAAAATATAATGGTGTAAATAATTGTAACAAGATTGAAAAGCACCTACTTCCAGTTCAAAATCTTACTTTATTCAAAACCCTACTCGTGTATTTGTTGTTTAAAGTTAAGGTCTCCACTACAATATGTCAGTGAGCTACTCCATTCTTCTTACATCATTACCTAATTATTTTTCAATTTAAAGACACTTTTATAAGAATGTACTTTGAACTTTTTTTCATCTCTCAATTAGACAAAAGGTGCGAGTATCACTCTAGGTGGCACAGGTTAATTAACTCCTACTGACTTTTAAAGTAGGCATTTGACCAAGTTTATCCTTTATGTCTGTCAGAGCACATAAAATGTAATGGTGTATATAATTGTAACAAGATTGAAAAGAGTCTGTTATGAATTTATAAACTATTTACCATTTCTCGTAAGTAGGAAAGTAGGTGCCTACTGCCTACATACTCGTACCTATCAACCTTTCATAAAAACGCTATCATGACATCATTTGCTCACAATAGCATAAATTGAATGCAGGGCAAAGGATCTACTATCTACGTGTGCAAGGACGAGTATGTTAGAGAACATTCACTAGCTATTAAGTTTAGTGTTAACTTCAGTAACGTCAATATTGACTTAGTTCCTATATGACTAACCAAACATAGAAAACATGATCTACATCTACTCTGATATGTAAAGCGGATAGTAGGTTCATACATAACACGATATCACTGATATCATAACACAGCAGACATGACTGGAACTCAAAATCTAGACCAAACAAAATAATATACCTATGAACTTTATTCACCTCAAAGCTATGTTTAAAACTCACAATACGTCAGGTTTAATCGTCTTTCTTTAGATATCTATACATAATAGATTGTTCATTGAGTAAATATTGCAGGGCAGACTGTACGTAACATATTTTATGTCTGCATGCACATAGGCGTCAGGTTTAATCGTCTTTCTTTAGATATCTATACATAATAGATTGTTCATTGAGTAAATATTGCAGGGCAGACTGTACGTAACATAGTTTATGTCTGCATGCACATAGATGCCTATTAGGAACACTTGTTATACAAAGAACCATGTTAGTAATTTTACTACAAGAGATGCAGACGTTCATAAATTGGGTGTTATTAGTGTCACATGTCTTAACATTTAGAGCGAGAAATCAATTATCTATTTTGCATTAAAAAACGCCAATTACGATTAATTAGACATTATAAATAGACTTTCCTGTTGAAGTTGTCCCATTATTATTTAGCTTTAAATGGAACCACCTGTCTTTGATAGAGTCTGTAAACAAGTAAATTGATCTGAACATTACGCCAATACAGCATACAGCCCCTATATTTACTCTGAAATTCCAATTTACCAACCTAAACTTCTAGACTTGTAGACTTGATCTTCCTGTAGGACAGACGGTATAGTGCTTTATGTATAGGTAATAGGTACTGTCGAATTAGGACTTCAAGTGCCTTATTAGTTCAATATCTACCTAGTTGAATGGTAGAGGTCTTGAGGTCGTTTTAGAGATCTACCTTGGTCCAAATCTTTATTGGAGCTTCAGAGATACTTCTACACCCATGTTAGTGCCTACTGGTAAGGTACAGACTGTTTGGGTGGACTTTGTAGTCATCACTATTCAAATTTTCAGACCCTTCGTTTTTACCAAAAATTAAGTTTTAACTAGGGAGGTCGAATTTGAGGGCTCTCCAAACCCCTTACCTTCACGTCTTCTATCACTCAATCTGATGTAAGGAGGTCTAAAAGAAATATAGGTACCTATCTATGCTCAGAATCTACATTACATAACAATTCTTTGCTCTCTGTAGAGTACAAGTATAGTCTCTGTGTTCTTTTTTTTCTACAATCAAGATGTTGAAATTCGTGATGTTAGACTTTCACCCAAGGACTGTCTCACTGATTATCCTCCCAACCTCCTACAACAACACACTGAACATTGAACAATCCTTTCATATGCAATATAAATCCAAGTATTACCTATAAGATGCTTAATTATAATGTGCAATTTTAATTCTCACTGGTATCAATAGATAATAATATTATGGTGCTAAAATAGTCATTACTATACTGTCCCATTGTATTTTATGACGCTCGTAACAATTAACTTTTATTCTGTTCAAAAATCACGTTCAGTTTGTAGCGATATACAGAGGGAGGTACTTTGAAACGAGACTATGAGGAAATACATTGATGTCCCCGATTAATCTAGTAGTGCAGTGAATAGTAGTGCAGTGTTTGTCTTACTTGGAAAAGCTATGGAGCCCAAATACTAAAATGAGCAACCATAGGATCAGTATACCTACGAGTTTTCTCTTATTCCTCTTTGATGTATTGGTATACAAATAGGTAGGTAGGTGTTTAAAAATTGTTGCAAATTGTTTTTTTCTTCAAAGTTTGCCTAGATCGTTCAAATTATCTCGTTCATTGTTCATGGTGTATTTTACTGCCGTGTTAGACAGGCAAAGTGCTATTCCTTAGCCTGCATGCATCACGATGAAATGCCCACAATAGCATTCTGACAAGATATTATTAACGAGTGTTCTCAAAGTTTGCCTAGATCGTTCAAATTATCTCGTTCATTGTTCATGGTGTATTTTACTGCCGTGTTAGACAGGCAAAGTGCTATTCCTGAGCCTGCATGCATCACGATGAAATGCCCACAATAGCATTCTGACAAGATATTAACGAGTGTTTGACTTGTGCTTTTGAAAAATGTTTCAGCCCATGTAATATAGTTCAAGGATGTCTACTCAATGAGTTCTCAATACAAGGTCAAGTTTATAGCCTGATTGCATGTAGGGTTTTGAAAATGTCAAAATTTGCATTGGTGTGAAGGGCACAACGTGCGAGTTACTAACAAGCAAGTAATAAACTTATATCGACATGAACACCAGTTGGTCCAGATGCGATATCTCAAAAGTTCCAATGGCAACTCGATTTTTCTTTTTCCTTGTGAGATTCAAATTTATTACCTTGACATATGGCAGTGATGAGACTTGAAACTCAACATTGATGATTATGATATTCTACTCTTCTTCCGTATTATCCTGTCTTTCAAGATCGTATTTATGAAATTGTAAAGATTGTACTTATAAATTTATAAACACGGTTCACTAATTTCAAGAATAAAAGAACGCACATAATTATGAGGCTATCCAACCTCTTGTGCATTGTGTATTTGGGTGACATAACGAAATGAACATTCACATCCAATGTTATCCTCATATAGCTCCAAGTTTTATGTAATATTTTGATGGTTTATATAGAACACTCTTAAGAGACTACCGATAGATAAGGCTAAATCATGGTGAATTCTTGAATTACGTCCAATATAGTAAAAAAAAAAAATCTACAAATGACAACCGTGTTTCATTTAGGCGGTTAAGGACGTAAGGAGGTAGTCATTTAACTTAAACTTTATATTGACTACTTTTTTCGAATTTTAACTACCTACCTATGAACTTTGATACACTTTAGAATATTGAGTTCAAAACCCTACTTCCAGTTCAAAATCTTACTTTATTTCAAAACCTACTCGTGAATTTGTTGTATAAGTTAAGGTCACTCACAATCACTGAGCCAATCTTCTTACATCATACTATTATTTCTCATTTAAAGACACTTTATAAGATGTACTTTTGAATTTTTTTTCATCTCTCAATTAGACAAAAGGTGCGAGTATCGCTCTAGGTGACACAGGTTAATTTAATCCTACTGACTTTTAAAAGTAGGCATTTGACCACAGTTTATCCTTTATGTCTGTCAGAGCACATAAAATATAATGGTGGTAAATAATTGTTAAACAAGAGATTGAAAAGCTTGGAGTCAATTTGCTCTCTCATAGTTTTTTAGACTAAGTGTTAACTGGCTCAGACACTGATTCAGTCTCCTAGTACCTAATAGGTTTTAAAAGTGTCTGTGAATAATACTCGTAGAATATTGTTCTAGTATTATTGGACTCAAACCCCCGGAATTCCTTAAAGAGCAGTATAGTTAGATAACCAAAGACACAGAAGCAGAATAAAAGAAGCTTGAGGCTAAAATTTTGAGCTTCAATATTTTGAACCGGAATGTAATAGGTAGCCCTTCAAATTTGTAATTATTGTTACGTGAACTTTTATTTATTTATTACTTTTTAAAATGCTTAATCCAGATCTGGAATGGTCTGGATTGCACTAAGTACCCCCCTACATCACTAGATTATTATCCTATTATCAGTGGGTAGCTGGATAGTTGCTTTGCCATAAAAACACACTCAGCTTGAGTGATAAGAGAGTTCTAATAAATTTAATAATATACACTGTACATGTTCAGCATCAAAAGTACATCCTAGATGATATTTATACCAACTTTTGGCAGGCGTAAATAAAAAAAGTTTCTAGCCTACTTTTGCCAAATTAAATCTAGTCAATGTCTTTTAATAACTGAACTTGTTCTGAGCGGATACACTTCCGTAAACATAAGTGAGAATCCAGGTTAATTTTTTGATAAACCAGAGCAGTCAATAATCTATTGATCTGTCTAATATGAGAGCTATGTGTTGCCCCAAGGAGTCAGACAAAATCATGTTTACTTAAAATCTGGAAAGTCTAGTGTCATTATTTACGTAACTGGTAGATAATAGAGCTTGAAAAATGTCTATACTTGATCGATTTTAACCATAGCAAGTAGGTACAAATTAGTTTTAACCATGTAACGTACTAGACGAAATGCGTCTAACTACAAGAACATAACGTGGAAATCTGTTGCTTATAATTTGTGAAAGCTTGTCTTTTAAACAAATGAACAGCCTTGAAGAATAATATTGGAAATAGCTTTCCTTATTTTGTCAACTTTATATTTGGTAAATCTGCTGAAGACGGGTCTGGAAGACCCGAAATGTACAAAGCAAACATTAAGGTACGTGCCAACTTAAAGTCCAGGAATATTGTAAGTTTATATCTGGTTTCGAACTAGTCACTTACGTCATACTCCTCAGCTGGCTGGGCTGGGTCCTGGCCTTGAACTGGTTTGTATCCGGCTGGTATCCTGTATTTGGGAGCCTTGGCAGCTGGAGCTGGTTGGTATTGAGGTTGTGGTGCATACTGGGGCTACGTAAGAGAAAGACGAAAATCAGATTGGGTTGTTAATGTTGCCCATTAGATTGAGTAATATTAACTTATGTTATTTCAGAGCTCACTGTTCTCAATTTTAATTATCGTCGGGGAGCTAGCCGCTGCCTTATTCTAAGGCCAAAAAGAGAGTGAAACGGAGACTGGTTGGTATTGAGGTTGTGGTGCATACTGGGGCTACGTAAGAGAAAGACGAAAATCAGATTGGGTTGTTAATGTTGCCCATTAGATTCAGTAATATTAACTTAAGTTATTTCAGAGCTCACTGTTCTCAATTTTAATTATTGTCTTGGAGCTAGCCGCTGCCTTATTCTAAGGCCAAAAAGAGAGTGAAACGGAGAACATAGGCATAGAGCTTTATACTCTAAACTCTATTCGGTTTGAATGCGGCGCTTCCCTCTTCAAGCTCGATGCTCTATGCTCCACTCTGTTTTTAGCCTAACACATAAAATTGAGAATATTGAGATGGACTCTTTCAGTTTAAACTGGATACCCGAAGATAGGAATGGGCCTATGGGAATGCTTACATTGTTCCCTGTGGAACATGCATAGAGCTTTATACTCTAAACTCTATTCGGTTTGAATGCGGCGCTTCCCTCTTCAAGCTCGATGCTCTATGCTCCACTCTGTTTTTAACCTAACACATATAATTGAGAATATTGAGATGGACTCTTTCAGTTTAAACTGGATACCCGAAGATAGGAATGGGCCTATGGGTATGCTTACATTGTTCCCTGTGGAACATAAAGTCTCTTATTTGGCATATTATTACCTGTGGGGCAGCCTGGGGTTGTTGGTATTGCTGGTAGTAAACTGGCTGTTCCAACACTTGTTTGTACTGGGCTGCACTTTGGACCGCCTCATCCTCCACCAAAGCTTGAGGTGTCTGTTTGTAGAGCCTCTTGGGAGTGATGGCTACTGTCTGTGGCTGACTTAGTTCTAGTTGCTGCTGATGCTCTGGTGCTGCTTGCTGCTGCGCTACTAGTTCAGCATATTGCTGTCTGGTGAGGGCAGGGTAGGTGACAGCCTGACTCAGACCTATACATGTCGTCACGAATAACAGCTGAAAACAGAGGACATTTTCCATTCGTTAGTGTATAGGTATTGTATAATGTAGAAAGATGTCTACTATCTTAATATCTCAACAGCTTTTGGTAGCAAGGCAGAGTTTAAAGAATTTTGGGTAACTAATCTCTGAAAAAAGGAAATCGCTAAAAATAGTTAAACAATATAGGACATTATTTACATACGGCATCAATTCACGAGATTTGTAACCAACTTATAAAGTCTCGAAGACGTATAGACTCCACTGTAAGCTCTCTACTTATTCCCACCATCACCAGCTCACCAAGTGATAAATACTACTATTGTTTACTCTACAACTCTTCGCCATACAGTTACCTCTCTACTTATTCCCACCATCACCAGCTCACCAAGTGATAAATACTACTATTGTTTACTCTACAACTCTTCGCCATACAGTTACGTAGGTACCTCATAAATCTACCTAGTAATACACATGACCCCTGTGAGACTCTTAGATGACATTAAGAACCAGGCAAGATCCGAAAATAGAATTGAAAAGTTAAAAGTTCAGAAATGGTGAAGAGTTCAAAAGCACGATAAAAATCTCTTGATTAGTTCTCACATGATTCCTCGCGGTAAAAGTTTATTTCTGATGGGAAGATTGAATTCATGGGAGCTACAGAGCTCATGTGAGAAGCAAAAGCAACTGGTAGTACCGAATGTGATTGTATTTGTATGTAGGTATGCATTGGATGATGTGTGTTCTATGATTGTACATTACTTACAAGTATACCTACATACTTACAAAAAAAAATAAAAAAAAAATGCAATAGGTAGGTACCTATCTTACATGTGGCTTTCAAGATAGCAACGAGTGTCCATGATAAAGTAAGTCTAATTTTGCCAATCTGTTGAATTTGATTAAAGAGAGGCAACCTTTGAATTTTCATAAATTTTGATTTAGATTACTGGGGAAAGGGATGATTCCTCGCGGTAAAAGTTTATTTCTGATGGGAAGATTGAATTCATGGGAGCTACAGAGCTCATGTGAGAAGCAAAAGCAACTGGCAATACCGAATGTGATTGTATTTGTATGTAGGTATGCATTGGATGATGTGTGTTCTATGATTGTACATTACTTACGAGTATACCTACATACTTACAAAAAAAAAAAAAATGCAATACCTATCTTACATATGGCTTTCAAGATAGGAACGAGTGTCCATGATAAAGAAAGTCTAATTTTGCCAATCTGTTGAATTTGATTGAAGAGAGGCAACCTTTGAATTTTCATAAATTTTGATTTAGATTACTGGGGAAAGGAACAAAAAGAACTACTGGGTTGTCGCACCCTGTATACAAGCGCAAGAGTTGGCAAAATTTATGCATCCCGATTCTCGACTGTTGCATAAAACCACCAATAGGTACTTCCAATAGAAATGAATTAATCTATTCTATATTGCTGTAAAATAATTAAATACAAATTTATATGTTCTTTTGATCGTACCTATAGTAGAACAAGGTACATTATTTATGATGCCAGCAAATTTTTGATTTTGCGATAGGGTCTCGAAATGAAGTCTAAAGGTCAAAAAGCTCGGGCAACATAAGAGTGGATAGATTTTTTTTCTTTTCCAGCCAAGATTTTTTTTAAGCAATCAGAGGAGTGGCTCCTTTGAAGTCTAGAACCGACATCACTCCCTCACTAGTTCAAGTTCTAGGATGGAGTATCCAAGAGAAGAAGGGGTAGAAAACCGAGAAGGGGGTAAAGGTAACAGTGAAGTGGGTAAATTTAAGAGGAGAGGGGCCATAGCAGACGTAAAAGTTTTACCTCTGTAGATTTTTTTTTTATGTCAACACTGAGGTATACGTTCAAAAGCATCAGCCAAAAATTCTACTGAAATTGTAGCGTGTCCTGTGGTATAGGTGCCTGTGGTCTGAAATATTGCGGTAAAAACTCAATAATATAAGTCGAGACTAAACAAAGTCTCAGCTGATTTATTTCACGGTTTAAGTTCAAGACCAGAGATAATGCAAAGTTATTGCAAAAAGATTAGCAAAACATAAAACTCTCACAGCTGCTAATTCTTATTATTTGCTACTGATATAATCTCGGATAGATCCGCCAATACATTAGGATTGTTACACAATCATAATACTATCTAGTCGAACTTCTTATAAATCCATTAAAATTAAAATATTGCATTATTTGCTACTGATATAATCTCGGATAGATCCGCCAATACATTAGGATTGTTACACAATCATAATACTATCTAGTCGAACTTCTTATTTATAAATCCATTAAAATTAAAATATTGCAAAAAAAGTGTATAAAAATAAAAGCTATTACGTGCAAAATACTTTTTTACATTTCCATCGAAATTGTTATAGTAGTCTCACAACGTAAAGATCATGGGTTCAAGGACGAATAAGCGAGGGTGTGAGAGCAAATTTTTTACTTCTGAAATTACACACGCTAGAAATAAGTGAAGCGAAAATGTCGATTCGACCTTGCCTATAAGCTATCAACCTCTGAGCCTGACCTATGATAACATGTCTTTCGAATGGACAAAGACCGGCAAGGTCAGCTTTTAAAAAGCTTGAAAATTAATTGTATTGATTAAGAAGAGAAAGAGAGAGAGACATCGATGAAGAAGATACGAGAATGGAAGAGAAGAAAAGAGAGGAGAAAAAATAATCAGACTCAGAGTTCTTAAATTCGTATAATCTACATAATGGTAATTATGACATCTCCACTATTTCTACTCGTAGTAGGTATCAAGTTTAGTATTTCTAGTGGAGATGTCATTACTACGATTCTCCAATAAGATTAGGTGTGCCCGATGAAATCAGGTATTGCTATTCTAAGTCATGAAAATAAAAGCAGAGAGATGATTTATCCTTGACATTTCTAAATAAAATTTTATTTGCAGCAAATTTTCCTTAATTTATGTATATTGTTTTCCTTCATCTTGTTATGAAGATATTTATTACCTATGTATCTTTTTACGAAAAAAAAACCTGGTCTCTTATTTATCTCTTTATTGGTTCATATACAACATTTTTTTGGAGTCAATTTGCTCTCTCATAGTTTTAGACTAAGTGTAACTGGCTCAGACACTGATTCAGTCTCTAGTACCTAATAGGTTTTAAAAGTGTCTGTGAATAATACTCGTAGATATTGTTCTATATTATTGGACTCAAACCCCCGGAATTCCTTAAGAGCAGTATAGTTAGATAAACCAAAGACACAGAACAGAATAAAGAAGCTTGAGGCTAAAATTTTGAGCTCAATATTTTGAACCGGAATGTAATAGGTAGCCTTCAAATTTTAATTATTGTTACGTGAACTTTTATTTATTTTATTACTTTTTAAAATGCTTAATCCAGATCTGGAATGGTCTGGAACCCCCGGAATTCCTTAAGAGCAGTATAGTTAGATAAACCAAAGACACAGAACAGAATAAAGAAGCTTGAGGCTAAAATTTTGAGCTGAATATTTTGAACCGGAATGTGATAGGTAGCCTTCAAACTTTAATTATTGTTACGTGAACTTTTATTTATTTTATTACTTTTTAAAATGCGTAATCCAGATCTGGAATTGTCTGAATTGCACTAAGTACCCCCCTACATCACTAGATTATTATCCTATTATCAGTGGGTAGCTGGATAGTTGCTTTGCCATAAAAACACACTCAGCTTGAGTGATAATGATAAGAGAGTTCTAATAAATTTAATAATAAACACTGTACATGTTCAGCATCAAAAGTACATCCTAGATGATATTTATACCAACTTTTGGCAGGCGTAAATAAAAAAAGATTCTAGCCTACTTTTGCCAAATTAAATCTAGTCAATGTCTATTAAATAACTGAACTTGTTCTGAGCGGATACATTTCCGTAAACATAAGTGAGAATCCAGGTTAATTTCGTTCATATTCAACATTTTTCCAATCTGAATTACTAAAGTCACCTACATTCAGAAAATGCACAGTGACAAAAATACCCAAGTTTTGCCATTGGCTAATTAAGTCCAGACGGTTTTTATTGCTATGTGGACAGGATTATGCAACATATGTATACCAACTTCCAAAAGCTGTTTTGTCTCATGATTCAAATATAACTTTTCCTAACAATAAAACCCCCTCACCTATTAGTTACTTATTTAAATATGTATGTATTTATTGTCTGACCAGTCTACTTTTAATTGTTCTTTGTGAACTAGATAGGTGCCTATGCATAATTTGTCTGAAGAAATAACTTATAATTGTTAGTAGCAGTCAATTTAGGCACCTAATAGGTGCTTTTACTGCCTACCAGGCATCTTGGAAATGGGTCCATATTTACATAAAGCCATAAATAATATTTAAACCCCAGTAAATTTCGGTCCGTATTTATGTAAATGGGTCAATTAAACATCCAGCAGTCTGGTGCCTGTAAGAATGCTCTGTACGATTTTTAGGTAGAATAGAATATATCATGTTTATCCTGCCAAAATGAGACTGAAAAGTCCCTTTACCCCCGCAGTCTAAACAAGGTCTTATGTATTTTGTCATATTATGGGGAACATATTACTATTACAGTAAATGAACACCCTGATTAATTAAAAAGGTAGTAGGTAAAGGACACCAACACCGAAATTTTAGGTCGGTTTTTGGGTCTTTAACGTCAAAATTATTGATACACCCATCTATACTTTTACGCTAGGTACAGTTGTTGTACAAGATAGCTACCTACATTGTTGTAAGTAGGCATCCATACAACTTACATTGTATGCAGGTCCCTCTCAATGTGTACATTATGTATCTATATTTTGCATTGTATTGTGGAGTATGTATAACAGCTGAATAGAAAAGTACAACCGAGATTTATGAGTAGATTTAAAACACTTTCACACTATCTTTATGGTTTTGTGCAACAGTCTGCTGTCTGTTTGCTTTGTACCAAGTGTCTTACGAGTATTATTATAATTATGTTGTACAATATACTTGTTGAGGGCATAATATAATACAGATGCTTTATGCCACCTACTAATTATGGAGATTTATGAGTAGATTTAAAACACTTTCACACTATCTTTATGGTTTTGTGCAACAGTCTGCTGTCTGTTTGCTTTGTACCAAGTGTGTTACGAGTATTATAATTATGTTGTACAATATACTTGTTGAGGGCATAATATAATACAGATGCTTTATGCCACCTACTAATTATTAATGAAATTTTTCTTTGTGTTATTATGTCATAAGTTTCGTGGTCATCACAGCACTACAAGACTTTGACACTTTATCCCACATCTTGAGTTCTATTGTTTGCTATAATAACGCCGCCACTGGTCGCTACTCAGTAGTACCTATTTCCAAATTAACATTAATGCGATAATCTGAGATTAAAGTTTGGTGAGATTAGGGTCCTGGATGTAGACTTATAGCATGTACAATAGTTGGAAGAAAATTGAAGAAAGAAAATTGTCATCAAATGTCATAAGTGTCATAACGTCAACACATTTTCATAGACTTAATTCAATATCTACTTCTAGCAATAGGAAATTAAGAAACACCTTAAAAACTGTACAAATCAATTTTTGGAGTAGTTCGCTACTCAGTAGTACCTATTTCCAAATTAACATTAATGCGATAATCTGAGATTAAAGTTTGGTGAGATTAGGGTCCTGGATGTAGAATTATAGCATGTACAATAGTTGGAAGAAAAGTGAAGAAAGAAAATTGTCATCAAATGTCATAAGTGTCATAACGTCAACACATTTTCATAGACTTAATTCAATATCTACTTCTAGCAATAGGAAATTAAGAAACACCTTAAAAACTGTACAAATCAATTTTTGGAGTAGTTAGGTATTTCAGAAAACTCGAAATTTTCCGGTAGAATAAGTAAATGAAATTTTACAAATTTGGAAACGATTTTTTTTTCATTCAAATTGATAGAAAAAAATCAACAAGATCAAAGGCTTCAAAAGTTCTTTTTCCACAATTTATTATTTATCTGAGCAACGGACTAATTTTAAAAAGAACAATAAGTCTTTTGACTAAGATGACATTTTCATTTTAAATAGGTATGAATACATTTTTTATTATTATTATTATTATTTTTTAACGAAAAATTAAAAGGATTAAATTTAAAAAGGTACTTACTTTTACGAACATTTTGGACAAACACAATTAAACTAAAATAAAACAAAACAATAAGATAACAAAAAAATATTGAATATAAAGTTCACTGAACACCAAACGCCAACGTCTGGCATTAAAGTAGTAACTGTGTGCTTAAAGAATGAACCAGGTTAATTTATAGATGTTGGTACATTCAAAATTACACAATACGGAGACTTCCCTGTGAACTGAAAAAAAGAAATGAGACTAAAGCACATGTCAGTTTGCGGAGAGGAGAGGTTCAAGTCGTGGCAGAGATCACAAAAGTTATACTCCACCACAGCCTTTCAGCGGAACTACAACTTTTAAAACAGAGAAATAAAGGCGGGAACAATTTTTTCTGGTATCTACCTACAAAAAAATGTTTCTGAAAAAGGCAGGAAACTCCATCGAATAATTCTCGAAATTTTTACTAATTCTGTTTGGAAAATGTGCATTCTGGGAGAGGAGGGGGATTTAGGAACTCGGTATGTAGGTACTGACGCTAGGGGTTGACTTTGGCCTCTTTCTGATGAGAGTTTTGTGTGAAAAGACTGTAGGTAGCTATTTAGAAAAAAATGATGAATTCTCTTCTAAAGACAAGCTGGATTATGTCCATTTTCAATCAGGTAGGTCCAACTAGGAAAATATTAGTTCAGTGGTTCAGTCCTTCACCAGATGGTTAGTTGCAGCAATTGTAGTATGACCATACTAAATCCCAGGTTTATCTGCAATGAGGATAATACCTATTTGGTGGCATTTGGAAATTCCATGAACAAATTAAAATTTCAAAAGGTTTGGTTTTGATCCAAATTTGGACTACAAGATAACCGGCTTCTTTGTAGTTTACTTGCGCGAGAACAACCGTGATAATTACGATTTCGAAGGTATTCTATGTGGACAGATAAACTAGGCAGAGATTAGAGGCAATATCTAGGAGGACTACAAGTAGGTCCTGAAACTTTTGACCTAAGAGTACCAAAAAGGTCAGAGCAATATTTACAATATTACACGTATGTACGGGTATGAATAGGTGATACCTATACTTGGGTACGTTTAAGTATAGGAAACAATAAATGGAAAAAAAATCCAATGTAAAGGTTGATATTTAATTTGAGATATATCTATCTAACTATTGGAATTTAAATCGTAGGCAGCTTTTATTGTGGATCGCTATACGCATTGGGTATGGAGGTGACTTAATAACCAAATTGGCATTACTTGAAGTTGAACCCTTTACAAGTAGATATTATACATCGTCAAGATGTGTTCAAAAGTTCAGACAGTGGTGTAATAAATCTTTCCTAGATAAATATTTTTATTCAATAGGTGCACGTATATTATGAAATAATTGTCACGTTACATAGGATACAAAATATGTAACTATTGTTCTACGCGCACCTAAATTTTTACATAACCGTAAATAATATAAGGATGCAATCCCGTAGGTGCTATCATAGTCCACCCACCTATCAGAATTTGATCTATTGAATCTAATTATGAAATAATTGTCACGTTACATAGGATACAAAATATGTAACTATTGTTCTACGCGCACCTAAATTTTTACATAACCGTAAATAATGTAAGGATGCAATCCCGTAGGTGCTATCATAGTCCTCCCACCTATCAGAATTTGATCTATTGAATCTATCGTCAAGAAATTTAAAATTCCACCTACAAATAAACAAACACATTCTTAAACTTGTAACATAATCTGTCAATTCATTTAAAGATTTTTTTTCTTTTCTACAATATGATATTTATTATGTAATCGACTCGGTCAAGCTTAGACCAATATGGATAAGTAAGAAGTTTTGGTTTGACCGCTCTGTATTGTAACAATTCAAATTGTAGGGCATTTTTTCTTTCTCTAGTTGAAATATAATTATGAGGTGTATTGGTACTCTCTTCGGTACTAACTTTAAAGCTAAAAGTTTTTAGATCTAGTTTTCAAGTGTAAACATACTTAACATATTTAGGTACCCAGTCTCTGTACTCACTAGAGTTAGCAGAATGGAAAAGTCAAACAGTTGACTGTATTTTTTCTTTTTTCATAACAAGTTGGTCCCTTTAGTTTTTCTTTTATATATTTAAAATGGTTTCTTTATCATATCTAGGCTGACGAAGAACCTTTTTAGCTTTACCTAGCTAACTAAAGTTTTTTAAAGACCGACCCGTCATTCATAAAATCAGTACCTACCTATTTGGTACCTATTATAAGATAGTCAATCATTAACCAAGCTATACTATAACTTTGGTTTATAACCATTGAGAGTCCATTACTAACCGAGCTACCACTACTATTCATATCTAAATATCTTTGGTCATGTTAATATCACACCGTGGTGACGGTGACTAAAGAGCTCAAAATTTCTGGAAACATTATAGGTATTGTTACAGTTTAAATTTTAATCTTATGCAGAACTTGTTTGTTGGAGCAGTTTAGGCTCTGTTCTATTGGGTTCAAATACTGGTATGATAATCACACTTGAGACAAAAATGTCAATAATCAATACAGCGCTGATCTGGTGTGATTTAGAGGCCAAGGATTTGGGGCAGATGAGGATTACGTAGAGAATTAGTATTGGCTCTGTTCTATTGGGTTCAAATACTGGTATGATAATCACACTTGAGACAAAAATGTCAATAATCAATACAGCGCTGATCTGGTGTGGTTTAGAGGCCAAGGATTTGGGGCAGATGAGGATTACGTAGAGAATTAGTATCCAATGATCTTGTCAAGAGAAAGAACGTGTTGAGATCTTTGACGGACTTACCAGAAGCTCAGTAAGTGGATTACAATATTTATAACAAGTCTTTTGACTAAGATGACATTTTCATTTTAAATAGGTATGAATACATTTTTTATTATTATTATTATTATTTTTTAACGAAAAATTAAAAGGATTAAATTTAAAAAGGTACTTACTTTTACGAACATTTTGGACAAACACAATTAAACTAAAATAAAACAAAACAATAAGATAACAAAAAAATATTGAATATAAAGTTCACTGAACACCAAACGCCAACGTCTGGCATTAAAGTAGTAACTGTGTGCTTAAAGAATGAACCATGAACAATATGTAAGGTAGGTACCTACCTCAAATTACAAGACACTCTTCAACCTAAATCTCAGTAGGTATAATGAGAATAATTTATTATCATTATTGGCTCATTGAAGTTCACTTCTATTCTACTAAGTAACTTATTTAGTGTCGGTAACTAGGCAAAGTATCTATAACTAATCCTTACGTATATGAGATATAGGTTTAGATTGTACCTGCCTTGTTACATGGTTACATCTCCCTTGTAATTGGCAATATATAGGCATTGAAATTACATTATTTTAAAATGCATAATTATGAATGGCGCGGTGTATTCATAGAAACTTACACTGTACTTATGAGATGCATTCTTATAGAAATCATTATGAGGTTGGTAAGTATTTGTTATTTTGCTCACCAGCCACTGTAGTGGCGTACAACTCTTACAAGGAAGAAAGGTTTGGTTAATGGCTGAGGAGCTCGCCTGCTAAGTGAAAAGTCACAGGTTTGAATCCCAACCAAGGAATGACATTTTATCATCATTCATTTGATATATTAACCACAATAATAGCAGAGTAATGAACCTTTCAACATCCCCAGTAGCTCTGAGGAGGAACATTGTACTCCTGATCCGGGGGGCCGAAGTTCGAGTTCAATATGAAAATTTGTAAAAAGTTTTGATCAAGCAAATTTCTATCTTCTTAATTGAATCCCAACCAAGGAATGACATTTTATCATCATTCATTTGATATATTAACCACAATAATAGCAGAGTAATGAACCTTTCAACATCCCTAGTAGCTCTGAGGAGGAACATTGTACTCCTGATCCGGGGGGGCCGAAGTTCGAGTTCAATATGAAAATTTGTAAAAAGTTTTGATCAAGCAAATTTCTATCTTCTTAATTTGCTAGAGCTAGATAGATAATGTAGGTACCTATCTAATGTGATTAGATTATGATTAGTGATAAACTGATTAGTCTGATTATCTATTCCCAACATTGTTTTGTTACGCCTACTATCATCCACTATGCATTAAGATCTTAAGAATTACTCTCGTGTTAATTACAGTCTAATGATTCTATGGTCACACATCTCGGTTAGGATGCGGAAGATCTTTACTTCAATTCACCGTGATGATCAAACTTCGGATTGTGCTTGAGATTTGAAAGTCGCTAAGAGGGTGCTTTTTTTCAAAACCTATCTAATGTGATTAGATTATGATTAGTGATAAACTGATTAGTCTGATTATCTATTCCCAACATTGTTTTGTTACGCCTACTATCCTCCATTATGCATTAAGATCTTAAGAATTACTTTCGTGTTAATTACAGTCTAATGATTCTATGGTCACACATCTCGGTTAGGATGCGGAAGATCTTTACTTCAATACACCGTGATGATCAAACTTCGGATTGTGCTTGAGATTTGAAAGTCGCTAAGAGGGTGCTTGGAACAGCTGATTTGGTGGAGGAAATTTGACAAGTAGGTAATAGTAGAGACTCCATTAGATCCTCAGAGGCTCTTCTTCTGAATAAAATCTACAGTAAAGTTCACAGAATTACTAGATTTATGCTGTTGCAAAAATAATAAAGGTACATGTGCTTGGAACAGCTGATTTGGTGGAGGAAATTTGACAAGTAGGTAATAGTAGAGACTCCATTAGATCCTCAGAGGCTCTTCTTCTGAATAAAATCTACAGTAAAGTTCACAGAATTACTAGATTTATGCTGTTGCAAAAATAATAAAGGTACATGACCTAGGTTCTACCTATGGGTTTCATAAATCAAAATAGGTACACAATAGATACCTACAGGTATAGGTCTTGTACAGACAAAACAAATTATACAAGTTCTATACCTACCTAAAAAATTCGACTGTGCTCCATTTGAAAGTAACATTAAAGAACCTCAGAGTTCAAATGTCAAGCATATTCTGAAGTACACCCACACAAGTCTGTCTGTTGTACAGACAAAACAAATTATACAAGTTCTATACCTACCTAAAAAATTCGACTGTGCTCCATTTGAAAGTAACATTAAAGAACCTCAAAGTTCAAATGTCAAGCATATTCTGAAGAACACCCACACAAGTCTGTCTATACAAGATTTATGTGTTATGTCATTCACTATCAAAAATAGCGGTCCTCTCATTTTTCGGCAATATCCGCATAGTTTCATATCAACCAATTTTGAAACCAGCCATTCCTCAAACCACTCTCAAATCACTTTTTCGGCCAATTTATTACTCGGTACCAAATAGCGGTCCTCTCATTTTTCGGCAATATCCGCATAGTTTCATATCAACCAATTTTGAAACCAGCCATTCCTCAAACCACTCTCAATCACTTTTTCGGCCAATTTATTACTCGGTACATGGAATATTTGAGTTGGCACACATAAGGCCCGCGAGCAATGGGTAACTGAACTTGGGTTATTACTTATTACCTAGGAATGTAGGTAACATAGAGAGGATAAGTAGACTTCAGTGTACCTACTTATTCTAATTATTTAGGGAGGGCCCCGCCTGCGGTTGCATTACATACCCCGTAAGGGCCCTTTTTTGAGTGAGATACACCAACTGAATCAAAACCAACTGAATTTTGGATAGTACTTTGGAGCAAAGGAAAAATCTTCTCCCAGCCAACATTTATGTACATCAGAAGTTCTGTATAGGTACATATTAAATTTTGTAGGGGTACCTACCATCTATGAATAGGAAGACACTTTACTCCTATAATACTGGATCCTAGAGGGATACCCCTCTAAAGACGTTTTCGTATACGCACGACGCGACGATAAAACGAAGTCCATATTACGTAGGTTCAGCACGGTACCTACCTCAGTTTTTATTGTTAGCGGATAGAGGACTCTGGATCTGGAGGTTGATGGTTCGAGTCCAAGTCAAGTAGTAGAATTTAGGGTAGTGTAACGACAACGACATTTGTGTCAAACATTATCATTTATACCTATATGCACACTCTTAAAATTCCTTTCCTTATACATTTAATCATAACGGAAATCAGGACGTAATATATGTATGTACCATCCGAGTATTTGGTAGGTTCAACCCTCGAATTCGACCAGTCAGTGACCGGATAGTACCTACTTACCTTTGATTTTTTTTTAATGGAATATCCATAAAACACCGTTCTTTTATCAAAGTTTTTATGACATAGGTTTCGTGTTCAGCATTTTTTGTTACGAGCACATTGCATATCTGAAATATACCTACATTTACTTACTTGTTGATGATGTCTAGAAGGTTGAGCAACTCAAAGCCAAAACCGTCTGGCCGTCTCAGATTTTGAGTTGAATTGAATTGAAAATGGAAAATTCAGAACTTTCTGGAAGAGGACATCCGTTGCTCTGGCAATGGAGCAGCAGCAAAAAAAGTCCTTTTTTGATCTCGATTATTATTTTACTATCTAATTTTAAACGATAGTTAAATTTACTATTCTTCTGACCAGAACTATACAAGTTCTGAAGTAAGTTTCGTTTTCTCCTTTTCACAGAACCCAACTGAATGTATTTTAAGAAATAGAAATGGTAATAATATTCGATACATAAAAGGAAATTTGCTGATTACTTTTTGAGGTCCATTGGGCTCTCGGTGGTCCCGTAGGGGCCCTTTTTTGAGTGAGATACACCAACTGAATCAAAACCAACTGAATTTTGGATAGTACTTTGGAGCAAAGGAAAAATCTCCTAGCCAACATTTATGTACATCAGAAGTTCTGTATAGGTACATATTAAATTTTGTAGAGGTACCATCTATGAATAGGAAGACACTTTACTCCTATAATACTGGATCCTAGAGGGAAACCCCTCTAAAGACGTTTTCGTATACGCACGACGCGACGATAAAACGAAGTCCATTTTACGTAGGTACATACTCGTATATCTACTGGAAAAAAGGAGTAAGTACCTACCAGAATGTGGAAGAAAAATTACTGTTGTCATTGTGTAAACGCTGCTACAAATTGAAAACAAGTGTTTTTTTTCCAGTCAAACCCTGTACCCTTAGGAGGAGTAAGTACCTACCAGAATGTGGAAGAAAAATTACTGTTGTCATTGTGTAAACGCTGCTACAAATTGAAAACAAGTGTTTTTTTTTCAGTCAAACCCTGTACCCTTAGTACCATCACTTGTATTAATTACACATTATCTGGTTGAGATATATGATTATAGATTAGAGGAGCAACCTATAAGTAATATCCTCTTGCTTCACGTACCAGCTTTGGATAATAACATCTCTTGTGTTTTATGAGATGAGTAACCAAACTATCCACCCATATTGGTACTTGTTGATGATGTCTAGAAGGTTGAGCAACTCAAAGCCAAAACTGTCTGGCCGTCTCAGATTTTGAGTTGAATTGAATTGAAAATTCAGAACTTTCTGGAAGAGGACATCCGTTGCTCTGACAATGGAGCAGCAGCAAAAAAAGTCCTTTTTTGATCATCTTATCTCTCTTGAGATTCCTTTGATCTCTCTTTTTTTTAATTTAAGCAAGGGTCTATTGTAATTTATTTTTTGAAAATATTGTACCAAATACATGAGACCTTGCTTAGACTGCGGGAGTAAAGGGACTTTTCAGTCTCATTCTGGCAGTATAAGCAGGGTATATTCTATTCTATTCTATTCTATCTTATTTTCACGGTTCACGTTGCCACCTCCTTTTCCATATGAATATGAAGGAGATACTTCAAAATTTTGTTTACTTTATTTCATTATGTAGGTACCTTCAAAATACATAGTTAAAACTGTTATAAGCAATTTCAAAGTACCATTGAGAACGTATTATGAGAACTTTTCTGAAAGGTTTTCTCCGTTGTGCTATCCCGCCGTGCCGCCGGTATTGTCAATGATTCTTAACAGCGACATGAGACAATATTTGAGCGAAGCTGGCAGTATAAGCAGGGTATATTCTATTCTATTCTATTCTATCTATTTGGGATAATGTTCTCCCCGGCCGGGAATGGAACCTGAGACCTAGCGCTTAGAAGGCAGGCATGCCATCTTCCAAGCTAACTAGGTTTACAAGGCAGTTGTAAAATAGGTCCATGACTCTTTTGATCCTGATACACATTGAGATTATCTTTTCCCATTCAAGATGTTCATTTGGCGTTAAAGTAAGTTGTTTCAATAATCTTCTGAAGTTTATCCTCAATAGTCACTAAACTATTACATGAAATATGAAATAACAATAAATTTATTATGCTAATATCTAATATATGTATAGTCATCATAAGTATTATAAGCTATTAGAACAAATTATGCAATAAGTAATATTGTTATTAATCTCATAATCACTGGGTAGCTAAACAAACGATAGGTAATAAAAACTCAAAATAGTCACTAAACTATTACATGCAATAATCAAATAACAATAAATATATTATGCTAATATATGTATAGTCATCATAAGTATTATAAGCTATTAGAACAAATTATGCAATAAGACAGTAATATTGTTATTAATCTCATAATCACTGGGTAGCTAAACAAACGATAGGTAATAAAATTAATTATTATAATTGCCTTATAGTATTCATAGATATAATTGCCCATTCATAATATACCAGTGTTATCTTCGGTGAATGCACAAGTGTGGTAGACTTGTTGTATAGGTAATAGAGTTATAGAGTATCAGATATAGGTATATGTTTATACTTAGGTACCTTGTTGTGCTCAGTCTTATTGAGAGAGAGAGAGAGAGAGAGGGAGACAGAGAGAGATAGTGATTTTTCATAGGCAAATTAGTGGAGATGCCAAAACTCCCAATAAAGTAAAAGAGAAAGAATGAGAGAGAGAGAGAGAGAAAGGAGATAGAGATTGTCAATTTTCATAGGAAAATCAGTGGAGATGCCAAAACTTCTAAATCCGTATGCCACAATATCTACATAATAATCTACATTCGCAGACAAATCAGAGACACAAATAGGACAATCCCCTGCAAATACCAAACTGGTAATGCATCTAGTAAACCTAAATGTCAACCAGACAAGACCAGATAAACATTTACCTAGTGGTTCACAAACTATTGGGATGATGTTTTCCATACATCCCAATAGTTAAAATGGACCTTCACAAAGTTACAGAGTCTTCAATCAAGTAAGTTCACAAACTTATGGTAAATTAGCCCCCTTAAAAATGGTTTGTTTATAGGTACCCTACCTTTGTTGGTATACCTATCTTGCCTTTCTTACTACATCTAAGGCACAGAGCAGTGGTGTACGAGTATATCTCACCTAAACCGCCTCACACGTTCTCAACGAGCCCGGGATCTCCGGCGTGGAAGCCTTGTGTGATACCCACTAAGCCACAAAGGCTGCTTTTTACAAATAACAAATTAGGAGATACTTCAAAATTTTGTTTACTTTATTTCATTATGTAGGTACCTTCAAAATACATAGTTAAAACTGTTATAAGCAATTTCAAACTACCATTGAGAACGTATTATGAGAACTTTTCTGAAAGGTTTTCTCCGTTGTGCTATCCCGCCGCGCCGCCGGTATTGTCAATGATTCTTAACAGCGACATGAGACAATATTTGAGCGAAGAAGAAAAGAAAAGAATCATCCACTCACAGAGTAATCCTCAGTGAGTCAACGCCGAAAGATCAAAATGTTTATAAACAAAGGTTGGAATTTCATATGTATAGGAAGAATTTCAAGTTGTAAATAATAATATAATTTATTTAATATTACCAGTGGTGAGTAATTGCTGTGGCTTGGAATCTCAAGAAGAATTTAGTATACATATTATTCAAGTTACGACTTGTAAGTTCTTTAGATGGGTTCCGACGAAAGTGAATAGATTCCCATGACTCATCTCTAACTTTGGATATAGAGGTAGGAATTTTTCAGAACCTTTTTGAGTTCTGCAGTCGAGCTACGGGTACTGTAGGTATAGAGGTGGTTACTCCTCTATAATTTGTAGGCACTCGAAGTTCAAGTTCAAAAGTCCATTGAAAGTTCATAGTTTCTATCAGAATATTGCTGATCTGGCCTGTCTATAGTGACGGCGACCATCGATAAATTTTTGTACTACCCAAGTTGTTTCTTCTTCTTTTTTTTTCAATAAAGATAAACAAAAGATTATAAGAACTATTGTCAGCATGATTTTCTTTCAACATTTTTTTAGAAAGAATTTTGATTTTTTTACTCCCATTGCTGGGAAAGTATTTTTGAGAAGTACACAAACTTCAAGTAGTATCCCTTTTGGTTCCGAATGATTTGAAGAAGTGAGTGGTTGACATAATATTTGGTGATATGAGGGTTAATGGTTCGAGACCATGACAGGTCATGTTCGTAATACCTTCCTAGCTACTACCACTACTACCTATCAATAAATAATCAAAGGGTGAACGTAAAACATGAAAAAAAAAGAAAGAAAAAAAAAAAACAGATTCTGTTTTAACAAGCCCGCAGATTAGTAGGCACGTTTTCCCGAGTCTTCAAAAACAAATAAGTGAAAAAAAGAGCAGGTTGAAGGATGTAGCAGTAGGCATGAACTTTAGATATAAGATTGAAGATAAAATGGATCAGTTGAAAAAAAAAAAAAAAAAAAACAGATTCTGTTTTAACAAGCCCGCAGATTAGTAGGCACGTTTTCCCGAGTCTTCAAAAACAAATAAGAGAAAAAAAGAGCAGGTTGAAGGATGTGGCAGTAGGCATGAACTTTAGATATAAGATTGAAGAAAAAATTGATCAGTTATAATAAATATAATCCAGTCATTCAGGTGATTTCAGTTCAAACAATGTCAATGAAATACTTTGATACTGTTGATGCATGTTTGAGCGGAAATATCCTGACATGTGGAAGTTTCATAAAACTTCTGTTTTTCTTATATTTTTTACCGTTATCACATCGTTTCCTGTTTAAAGTCCTGCAAAAACAAAATCTCTTGGATCAAGGAATAAAAAACATTATAAAAATTCAAGAAATAAAAAGTATTAGTTATTTAAAAAAAAAAACATTATCTTAAGATTATGTTTTATTTGCTTTTTACTTATTTGAACTTCCTCTTCAAGGTTTCCTTCATGAGGAAAACAGATTTGTGGATTTTGTGAAATTGATAAGCCTCACTTGAACACTAAAGAGGACTGCTGTGAGTATCTTAAGATTATGTTTTATTTGCTTTTTACTTATTTGAACTTCCTCTTCAAGGTTTCCTTCATGAGGAAAACAGATTTGTGGATTTGGTGAAATTGATAAGCCTCACTTGAACACTAAAGAGGACTGCTGTGAATATAATGACATTAATGACATATTTCATTAGTTAATGCCTACACCTCACAGAATGATACATTGTCCTTATAATCTACCTAATAATATTGCCAGTGGCAGTGTTGTAGTTTTGAATATTTTGCAAATCTGGACCTAGAAATGATATGGTCATAGGTAATTAATTAAACATTATTGTCATAGGGAGACATGGGATTGTATTAAGTGTAAGAGGAGTCCAATGTGCGGTTGCATGTGTTGGACTCCACCGTAGATAAAAAAGTCATCTAAGTTAATAATAATTTGGAGAGCCTAATATGTTTATTGTATGTGTATTATATACTTAATGTTGTAATCCATCGTAAAGTGTTTTCCTTTGTTTATCCTTGATGTTTTATAGGGCTCCTTAGGGATGTTGATTTTTGTTCGAGTGTATTTTTCGTAGTTTAGGAAGGTACTCTGTAGAGTCTGCTGATGAAACCCGTGAAACGAAATCCCCAACATGTAAATGAACGTCTATCATGTTTTTTTCTCGAAGACATGCACCTTTGGCCAACTTCTTTTCGACACATTTCAGGTTTTTTATCTTTTTAATGTGTCTGACATAGTCTAACATATCGTAGCTCACTAAAAGTCACCATGTGGTCCATATTTTATGAAAATATTTCAAGATTCAACTCCTCAAAGCATCTCAAGTGTGGGTACAAAACCCCTTTGTGGATCTCAGAATAAAAAGTAATCTTTTACGAATCAAGATACCAGTCAGTCTGTTGCTCAGAATCCCAGAAAAACCCCTTTGTGGATCTCAGAATAAAAAGTAATCTTTTACGAATCAAGATACCAGTCAGTCTGTTGCTCAGAATCCCAGAAAAAAACAGAAGACATGAGATAAGTCAGTAGAGTTTTCGGTCTGGGCTACCTGGTGGGAAGTCCGACAATTAACCCGTTTATAATCCCTTTGATGATCTGTGAAAGTTGGTACCTTTAGTTCTGTTACTGTTCCTGGGGGTTACTGAAATGGGGTTGAAATTACCTAAAGTATCTCTCAGAATGAGATCAGAAGTCAAACTGTGAATAGTCATGGGTAATATGAATGATTACTCTTAATTTGGGAGATATTTTGAAACCTACCCCAGTATTTTACGGATGTGAATAATTTTACTAACTTTCTGAATAGAATGTTTATAAATGCCTCACTAGTTAGATACCTCCTACCTTGTACTTAATAGATAGGTACCTCCTCTTCTGGTAGGTATTAGGTATTCAACATATACCGAAATAGCCTCAGACAGAATTGGTGGATAGGTATACCTAGTGGATATAGTAATACTCAGCAACCAAACTACTTCTCATATCTCATCTTTAGTAGCTTTTTTTAGTACCTACATCTACATATTGTGCATCAGAGATGAAAAATGACCATGATTATTCATTAAAATATAAATGAATGAATTAATTGAAAATTCTCTCTCTCCTATATGGCTGAAGCGGTGTATTCCCACAGTTTAATACCTCCGTACCTATTCTGTGGTAAGTTGCGTTTAAAACCGAAATAGGGAACTCGGTTCTTACTATAGGACCTTCGGCTGGATATCCAAGCTGATAAAGGACCTGGCAGTATGGGATTGTAATCTCGGTATGGTCGGGCTCCAAAATTTGCTGCTCCTACGTAACCTAGTTCAAAAAGCTCGAAATCAAAATAAATATACCTTGGATTTGTTGGTGACAGGTGTAAGCGTTGACGAAAATTTCAAGATTATTCGGGTATAAGTTTAGCCCTGACAGTACCTATCTATCTGAGAATAATAAAGGACATTATAAATAGGGGAATTTATAGGGATATCTTGTTACACATCAGTAAGTTACCTATAGGTACCTTCTTGCTACTTGCTTGTATGCTTATCTAACAGTCTTCAATACTTGCTTTCCATGGGCAACCAATGATTTTTATGTATTTCTTTTACATAGAAGACTGAATGATAATACCTACTAAACTGTTTTTTTTCCATTTTCAAAATAAGTAATTCATGGACTTTTCTCTTTTAATATTTAGCTATAATGGCATTCGGACCCCACATTAGAGCTCTCGTCCCTATCTCAGATAATATACCGAATAACCACGTGTTTTATGGTACGTGATACAAAACATCCCAAGTTCAATGGGAACCAAAAACGTGATTATGGTACCAATATCTACCAACCAATAAATCACCTTATGAAGAATAAGAATAAAGTGGAAGTTAACCCCGACAAGACTTGGCGTATTAGTAGCTTTATATTATTATGGATCCTTTCATAGCTTTAGGCTATGCTTCGTTTTTTGCCCCTTGTCTTTTATCGGAAAAATTAAATTTTTACAAGATGTCATGTTCTTAATCTGATCAAATATTTATGCAAGAAAGGAATCTGTCAGTTTTAATGTTAAAGGTACGCGAAGAAAAAAATAGGTTAGTCCGAGTGAGTATTAGCGACATTATCAATTATTTCACATTCTTGTCATTTTCCTTTATGACATTCAAATGTTTCATCAATTATGATGGCTATCTTTGTCAAATTGCTGTCAGCAAATAAAACAGTCAGGCGAGGAAACCTGGGAACATTTTTAGTTTACAAGTAGGTGCCTACCTATTTCACACAATGACAAGTTGAATAGATTATTTTAAGACATAAATTTATTACTATAATTATAATACATCCATGTTTTAATCTTTCGGGCATCATACTTCAAACCACAAAATGTTACAAGGGTTAAGTTAATAACTACTTCTAAGGTGGCCAATCCAAACATTGGAAGTATGATTATTATTCCCTTTATAAAGCAGATATCGATTATTATTTTACTATCTAATTTTAAACGATAGTTAAATTTACTATTCTTCTGACCAGAACTATACAAGTTCTGAAGTAAGTTTCATTTTCTCCTTTTCACAGAACCCGACTGAATGTATTTTAAGAAATAGAAATGGTAATAATATTCGACACATAAAAGGAAATTTGCTGATTACTTTTTGAGGTCCATTGGGCTTTCGGTGGTCCCGTAAGTATTGGTACGTTCTGATACTTGTCAACTCCAGATTTCACGATGATCTCATTCTACGATCTCATAGCCATGCAAAAATTGGCCAAATATTGTGCCTTCCAATTATAGAGTATCCTTGTAAGGTTTATGGAATTTGATTCTGCAATATCGTACCTAGCTATTCAAAAACTATCCCAAAATTATACCCAATATAATGTATAATAGCATCCAGCTACCTATGTATAATGTAACATCCAGCTATGTGAGATCATATTGAAATCTCACAGTCATGCGAAAAAATGTCCCAATATCATACCTGCCAATTATCCCATCCATGCAAGTCCAATAACATTCCAACATTCCTCGATTCCACTCATAATCATTCAACACGAGGGCATAAACCATATCGCTCCACCTCAACCATAGTCCACAATACCTGAAGGAAGGTCAGTGCTGAACAAAAACAAAAAGTGCAAGCTTTGCCTTGGTTGTATGAAAGAGGAGAAGTTCGTGCAAAGTTCTGTACTCGGGGTCTCTCCCCGTCAATAAAATGGATGTAATTGGGGGTCGAGGTCGCGGAGTTTTTAACCGTGAGAAGCGGCATTATTCCGGTAGACTATGATCAATTCTACAGGGTTCGCCCGGGAGAAGAGGATGCTGGGATCGCTGGGTGTGGACCATAGGTTTGGGATTCTGAAATGTCTCAAATTGAATTTTCACAGATTTTAATTTTCTAGCAATATTATGCAATTACCTACATTGAGTTTGAATTAGGAAATCACATATCGAAATAACACAGTACATGTATGTAAAGCAGGTATATTGGGTAGTGTAAATCCAAAGAGAGAAGCTCGGGGTAGCTGTTTTATACCTGTCAGACTTCACCAGCTAGAACTTTCTTGATAAGGGATGTTACTAATGTTACCATACATTATCATCACCCTGTAGTAAAGTTGGTAATGGTTCTTAATACAAGCGTTTGATTCACCCTATATGATAATAATGTAGTAAGTTCATAATGAATAGTCCGAAGATCATAATGTGGACTAAAGTTTCCAGCTACGCGGACTCTGAACTATGGTACTATGGTGCACCGAATTGTTTCAATGGGCGTTCGTTTAGACTTTGAACCAGAAGCGTAGGTGAGGGTGTAATACTAAGGACGTTGTGTTACAGAGCTTTTCTGTGAAAGGGAAGAAAGATCTTATCACCTATAGAATCAAAAGGCCAATTGAAATTTTCTGGCTCTTTCCCTTTCCATTGTCAGTATGTACCTACTGGAAATTTTCTCTCATCATTTGATCATGTGCTTAATATTTGGCACTTCAACTAAAACTTCCTTGTTTTCTCCATAACTAAGGAGTTTTAAAATATTGTATTTTTGGCACATCCACCAAATGTTATTCTTTATCTTTCTTTCGTCCAATATTAAATTTCAAGTAAATATGTGTGATTTTGGCACATCCACTAATATTAGTAGTAACTCACTATCTTTTTTCTTTCCCCTCAACCCTCTTATTTTTTTAAAATTTTGGTAGATACTTTCTAGGGACATCTACTAAATCTCTCTCTCTCTCTCTCTCTCTCTCTCTCTCTCTCTTCTTTCAATTAAAAATTTTTTAAAAATTTTTTTTTTTTTTTTTTTTTTTTTTTTAATATCCATGGTTTTTTCCCTTAACTTATTTTCATCATCTTTCACCTTCGGAATCAACTCTCCTCGTCTGTTTCTGATTTATAAGATAGGTACCTACCTGCCTCATCTCAATTTATATCCATATTCCATGTGCACTTGGGATTTTAATCAGTTTTGTTAGATTCTTCATATAAATTTAGCTGAACATTACTGGTAAATGAAGATGGAGACGGTGCGGTGTTGTAACTTTAGCTGTGCATTCTTGTGCATGGAAATTCTAATGAAAGTTTAGCTGAACACTGTTGTGAAATGAAGATTCCTGATTCTTTTGCTTGAACTTTTTATACTTGGTCAATTATTAATACTCAGAATATCTTCAAATATAATTTTGGGAATCGAAATACAACTCTCTTTATACATAGTACCTAGGTAAAACCATAATTTTTCATGTAATTTTCGGTACCTTGTTTCGTATTTTCTATCTATCTTGTTATTGTAATACTTACTTGTAGATACGTTTTTCACACCAATATGATTATATCTTTCTCATTTTCAATCTAAGTTAGTACTAGGATCCTACTACCTTTCTATTTCATCAATCAAATCAGAGGAAATGTAAAGAAAAAGAAATACCTCAGAATATGAGCCCTTAAAAAAATGTAAAGTAAAAAAATATTAACGGTTGGAAGCGACTATTGTCGCTCACAATAATGCACTTTGAAATTTGCGCCCCTCCTTTTCTACATTAACATGTCAAATTATATGGACATTCAGCTTTTGAAGAGAGCTGCTTAAAGTGGCAGGTTGCACAGGTTGTCGACAATACACAGGGTTTTTGTTCTTATTACCGCTGTGAATAGTAATGAACTGTCTCTTTTATTATTATTTAAAAATATTCCAAAAATGCAAACGTACATTATGTTGTCTCGACATCCTGTGAGGTTCGTCAGGTGCATAATATAGCACATCCTAAGAAGACAAAGTAGGGGTATTGTGAATTCTCAAGCCTCAACCCCCCAGATGAGATGAATTTTGTACACATTTTCCCTCAATCTCCCATGATATAATGTCCATACTGAACTTGAATATGAAGAGGTGTAACGCTGTACAGTGCACAGGCGAAAAGAGACCCTTTGTGGATTACCATGTCCTTTGCAAAATACATACTTCTTTTAGCGAAGTAGGTATGATTTACTAAAACAATGTAGATGATTTATGTTCATAATAATTAACTACTGTTCTATCGCTCGAAAATTTGGCAATCATATAAATTTAGCTGAACATTACTGGTAAATGAAGATGGAGACGGTGCGGTGTTGTAACTTTAGCTGTGCATTCTTGTGCATGGAAGTTCTAATGAAAGTTTAGCTGAACACTGTTGTAAAATGAAGATTCCTGATTCTTTCGCTTGAACTTTTTATACTTGATCAATTATTAATACTCAGAATATCTTCAAATATAATTTTGGGAATCGAAATACAACTCTCTTTATACATATAGTAGGTAAAACCATAATTTTTCATGTAATTTTCGGTACCTTGTTTCGTATTTTATTTTCTATCTATCTTGTTATTGTAATACTTACTTGTAGGTACGTTTTTCACACCAATATGATTATATCTTTCTCATTTTCAATCTAAGTTAGTACTTAACCGTGAGAAGCGGCATTATTCCGGTAGACTATGATCAATTCTACAGGGTTCGCCCGGGAGAAGAGGATGCTGGGATCGCTGGGTGGGGACCATAGGTTTGGGATTCTGAAATGTCTCAAATTGAATTTTCAATTTTTCACAGATTTTAATTTTCTAGCAATATTATGCAATTACCTACATTGAGTTTGAATTAGGAACATATCACATATCGAAATAACACAGTACATGTATGTAAAGCAGGTATATTGGTAGTGTAAATCCAAAGAGAGATGCTCAGGGTAGCTGTTTTATTCCTGTCAGACTTCACCAGCTAGAACTTTCTTGATAAGGGATGTTACTAATGTTACCATACATTATCATCACCCTGTAGTAAAGTTGGTAATGGTTCTTAATACAAGCGTTTGATTCACCCTATATGATAATAATGTAGTAAGTTCATAATGAATAGTCCGAAGATCATAATGTGGACTAAAGTTTCCAGCTACGCGGACTCTGAACTATGGTACTATGGTGCACCGAATTGTTTCAATGGGCGTTCGTTTAGACTTTGAACCAGAAGCGTAGGTGAGGGTGTAATACTAAGGACGTTGTGTTACAGAGCTTTTCTGTGAAAGGGAAGAAAGATCTTATCACCTATAGAATCAAAAGGCCAATTGAAATTTTCTGGCTCTTTCCCTTTCCATTGTCAGTATGTACCTACTGGAAATTTTCTCTCATCATTTGATCATGTGCTTAATATTTGGCACTTCAACTAAAACTTCCTTGTTTTCTCCATAACTAAGGAGTTTTAAAATATTGTATTTTTGGCACATCCACCAAATGTTATTCTTTATCTTTCTTTCGTCCAATATTAAATTTCAAGTAAATATGTGTGATTTTGGCACATCCACTAATATTAGTAGTAACTCACTATCTTTTTTCTTTCCCCTCAACCCTCTTATTTTTTTAAAATTTTGGTAGATACTTTCTAGGGACATCTACTAAATCTCTCTCTCTCTCTCTCTCTCTCTCTCTCTCTCTCTCGCTC